>NW_028134094.1:0-56000 GCF_964662115.1 Mustela nivalis | reverse complement strand
AGACTCGCACTTTCTTCATATCCTGAAGAGTTCTTCTCATGGTTTGTAGATCGGGCCTGCCATACCTACGTCCCCAAACCTAAGCTGAGTTTGTGTGTTCAGACTTCTGTCCTCAAAGTCCTGGGCCACACACTCTCCAGGCTGGGGACCCTGGAGCCACACATTAGGACTGTGCCTACCAATCCATGGGAATTCTGCCCATTCCATGGTCCAAAATCGTACAAATTAGGAGAAACCTCCAAAGTCCCTGAGGCCATCCCAATAGTGTAGATCGATCGGACCAAACAAGGGCTCTCTGACACCAGCTGATAATCTACCTCCACTCATACCATAGATGGATGTTCCCAGAGAAGAAGATTGAACCAGACAGGACCCTAGGCCATAATAGGAACCCTTGTCTTGGTTTACAGGCATGTCTCATCAAAAGCCTGATTCCAATACGAGCATAGGGGTTTTCCTGAGGCACCCATCAGAACTCATCTCGTCTCCACAAGGAAACCTGTGCATGGGAGCTATGTCAAAAGCTTAGGAGAGTACTTCAAGTTCCTGGTGCCACCGACCCATTCCAAGGCCCTCATGGACACAAAAACACATTAGGACCCATCCTCAGAAAGTCCATTTCAACTCGGCCACCCCGGTTGCTCCCGCAGAGCCATCAGATCTAAACTGTCTTGTTGCTAGGAGACAATTGGAATGCGAGGCGGGCTTCCAAGGCATCCATCCTCGAACGGTGCTCTGGAGTCATTCCATATGGGATGTCCTGTAGCTGTCCAACAGGTCTCAATTGTCTGGCAGAAGGAATCCTTGAAGGGGGCATCCCTCAACTCCCAACGTGGGAAAACCTCAATGGCCTCGTGATTCCGCTCCCTTCATGAAGCGGCCGTCATGCACGGAAACTCCAAACTGAGCCAACGTCTGATCCTCCCCCTGACTTCAGATGCATAAGATATTGGTTCAGATCTATAGGAGGTACCTGCCGTGCCCTCGCCCTGAAACACAAGTCTAGCTTGTATTCTTAGACTTCCGTCCTCACACTCCTGGTCCCGAAGCCCTCAACTTTGGCAAATCAGGACACACAATGCAGCACTCTGCCTGATGTCTAAAAAAAAATTATTGCCTAATGAGCTGCCCAGGCACCTTAAATGAGGATAAACCTACACAGCACTCGACTTTACCCAAATTATATAGTCTAACCTGGGCACTAATGCACTGTCGGACAAAACCTGAGCCCGGATATCCTGACCAACACCCAGAAAGCTGACCGCACCCTAAGAACATTAAGACCCGCCATGGCCTTAGGTCATCATCTCTTCCTTATCTCAGTTTTCAGGCTTCAGAACCGAGACCTTAGCTCCAATCACTGTCCAAGCGTGAGTGTAATGCAGAAATCAGAACTCCTCCTTACCCATGGCAAGAAACCTTGTGGTTGGCACGTTGTCCAACGTTCAGTGTAGGAGAAACCAGCATTCACCCTGAGGCCTCGCCCATTCTTGAGTGCAACGAGGGCATAAACACGCATTGTGACCCTCAGCATGAGTCCTGTCCTCTAGTAAGTCCTCTCAGTGGCTGGACCATTAGATAACATAATGGTCTTGACCTGTCCCTAGGCCCCAATTTTAACCAGATTTCTGATTGTCCAGTCGCCCCTCCCCAGGGCTCTACTCTGGAATCCCTCATTTGGTGGGACACCTGAGGTTAATAAAGAAAACAACAACAACAAAAAAACGGACTTCTGCCATCCCACAGAATGACCTCAAACTCTTTGGACGGGGCCAAACCACCAGAAAGTAAGACTCGTCCATTTCCCATGAAGTCACCCAGAAATTTCACGACCATGAGTGACACGATATCCAGAGACAAAAACTTGAGCAAGAGCCTCACACTCGCCCGTTTTTCAAATCTCGAAGAGTTCTCCTCATGGTTTGTAGATCAGTCCAGCCATTCCTATGACCCGAAACATAAGCTGAGGTTGTGTTTTCAGACAACAGTCCAAACAGCCCTGGCCTACACAACCTACAGGCTCAGGGCCCTGGAGCCAAACCTGAGGACTGTACTTGCCCTCTCCAAGGGAATTGTGTGTGCCCATTCCAATGGCCACAACCCTTCTAATAGGATAAACCTCCAAATTCCCTGATCCATCTCACTTGTGCTGGCTTCCCAGGACAAAAAGGGGCTATCTAAGCCCATCTGTGCACCTACCTGCACTCAGACCCATAGACAGTTGTCCCCAGAGGTAAAGAGGAAAGAACAGGCACCTAGGCACTAATCAGATCCATTGCTTTGATTTCCAGGCATCTCTCCTCAGACGCCTGGATTTCAAAACCAGCAATGGATTTTTCTGACTCACCATTCAGAAAACATCTCATCTACACATGGGAAACTTGCACATTGGAGCTGTGTCAAAGCCTTTGTTTAGGAGAGCCCTTCAGGGCCCCAGTGCCACCGCTTCATTCCAAGGTCTCCATACACACAAAAGCACCTTAGGACCCATCCCCAGGAGAGTCCATTTCAACTCAGCCTCCTCGGTTGATCCCCCAGATCAAGCAAATCTAACCTGTCTTGTTGCTAGGAGACAATTGGAATGCGAGGTGGGCTACCCAGCCATCCATCCTTAGAACACTGCTCAGAATCATTGGCCTGGAGCCAAACAACAAGTCTCAATTGTCCTGCAGAAGACACTTTGCAGTTTGGAGCTTCTCACAAATCCCATCGTGGGAAAACCCCCATGGCCTCTTGATGCTCCTCCTTCATGAAGGGGCCATCATGGACAGAAACTCCAACCCAAGCGATCGTCTGATCCTCGCCCTGTCTTCAGATGCACAAGATCTCGATTCAGGTCTGTAGATAGTGCCTGCCATGGCCTCACCCAGAAACCTAACCTTAGCTTTTGTTCTCAGACTACTGTCCTCAGACTACTGGCCCACAAGCCGTCCAGTTTGGCAATCCAGAACTACAATGCAGCACTCTGCCTGCCCTCCAGAAGAAAAGCATTGCCCTCTGGGGCTACCCAGTAACCACAAGTGAGGATCAACCTGCACCTGCCTTGGCTGTACCCCAAATTCATAGGCTGACCAGGGCACTAATGCCCTTTCTGACACAGCCTGTGCCTGGACCTCCTGGCCCCACCCAGACAGCTTCCGGCACACTGAGAACATCGAGCCGCCATGGCCTTAGGGCATCATCTCTTCAAAACCTCGGTTTTCAGGCTTCAGAATCTAGACCTTATCTCCAATCACTGCCCAGGGTTGAACGTGATGCAGAAATCAGAACTCCTTCCCCATGGCAAGAAACCCTGTGGTTGGCATGTTGTCCAACCTTCATTGTAGTTGAAGCCAGTGTGGCCCATGAGGCCCCGCCCATGCTCTTGGACCACATTGGTCACAAACACAATTTGTGACCCTCAGCCTGAGCCCAGTCCACAAGTAAGGCCACTCAGTGGCAGGATGAAGAGATAGCATATTGGGCATGCCATGCCCCTAGGCCCCAATTTTGAACCATAGTTCGGGTTGTCCCTTCAGTCGTCCCTAAGGCTTTGCTTTGGAATTCCTCTTTTGGTGGGACACCTGAGGTAACAATACTAAAAGGAGTCCTTCCATCCCACGGATTGACGAAAAACAATTGGGAAACGGGGAAAATCCTCAGAGAGGAAGATTCGTCCATGGCCCATGAGGCCTCCCCGACATTCTATGGCCATCGCTGATACAAAATCCAGAGACAAAAGCCTGAGCAAGCGTCTCAGACTCACACTTTCTTCATATCCTGAAGAGTTCTTCTCATGGTTTGTAGATCGGGCCTGCCATACCTACGTCCCCAAACCTAAGCTGAGTTTGTGTGTTCAGACTTCTGTCCTCAAAGTCCTGGGCCACACACTCTCCAGGCTGGGGACCCTGGAGCCACACATTAGGACTGTGCCTACCAATCCATGGGAATTCTGCCCATTCCATGGTCCAAAATCGTACAAATTAGGAGAAACCTCCAAAGTCCCTGAGGCCATCCCAATAGTGTAGATCGACCGGAACAAACAAGGGCTCTCTGACACCAGCTGATAATCTACCTCCACTCATACCATAGATGGATGTTCCCAGAGAAGAAGATTGAACCAGACAGGACCCTAGGCCATAATAGGAACCCTTGTCTTGGTTTACAGGCATGTCTCCTCAAAAGCCTGATTCCAATACGAGCATAGGGGTTTTCCTGAGGCACCCATCAGAACTCATCTCGTCTCCACAAGGAAACCTGTGCATGGGAGCTATGTCAAAAGCTTAGGAGAGTACTTCAGGGGTCCCGGTGCCACCGCCCCATTCCAAGGCCCTCATGGACACAAAAACACATTAGGACCCATCCTCAGAAAGTCCATTTCAACTCGGCCACCCCGGTTGCTCCCGCAGAGCCATCAGATCTAAACTGTCTTGTTGCTAGGAGACAATTGGAATGCGAGGCGGGCTTCCAAGGCATCCATCCTCGAACGGTGCTCTGGAGTCATTCCATATGGGATGTCCTGTAGCTGTCCAACAGGTCTCAATTGTCTGGCAGAAGGAATCCTTGAAGGGGGCATCCCTCAACTCCCAACGTGGGAAAACCTCAATGGCCTCGTGATTCCGCTCCCTTCATGAAGCGGCCGTCATGCACGGAAACTCCAAACTGAGCCAACGTCTGATCCTCCCCCTGACTTCAGATGCATAAGATATTGGTTCAGATCTATAGGAGGTACCTGCCGTGCCCTCGCCCTGAAACACAAGTCTAGCTTGTATTCTTAGAATTCCGTCCTCACACTCCTGGTCCCGAAGCCCTCAACTTTGGCAATTCAGGACACACAATGCAGCACTCTGCCTGATGTCTAAAAAAAAATTATTGCCTAATGAGCTGCCCAGGCACCTTAAATGAGGATAAACCTACACAGCACTCGACTTTACCCAAATTATATAGTCTAACCTGGGCACTAATGCACTGTCGGACAAAACCTGAGCCCGGATATCCTGACCAACACCCAGAAAGCTGACCGCACCCTAAGAACATTAAGACCCGCCATGGCCTTAGGTCATCATCTCTTCCCTATCTCAGTTTTCAGGCTTCAGAACCGAGACCTTAGCTCCAATCACTGTCCAAGCGTGAGTGTAATGCAGAAATCAGAACTCCTCCTTACCCATGGCAAGAAACCTTGTGGTTGGCACGTTGTCCAACGTTCAGTGTAGGAGAAACCAGCATTCACCCTGAGGCCTCGCCCATTCTTGAGTGCGACGAGGGCATAAACACGCATTGTGACCCTCAGCATGAGTCCTGTCCTTTAGTAAGTCCTCTCAGTGGCTGGACCATTAGATGCCATAATGGTCTTGACATGTCCCTAGGCCCCAATTTTAACCAGATTTCTGATTGTCCAGTCGCCCCTCCCCAGGGCTCTACTCTGGAATCCCTCATTTGGTGGGACACCGGAGGTTAAAAAAGAAAACAACAACAACAAAAAAACGGACTTCTTCCATCCCACAGAATGACCTCATACTCTTTGGACGGGGACAAACCACCAGAGAGTAAGACTCGTCCATTTCCCATGAAGTCACCCAGAAATTCCACGACCATGAGTGACACGATATCCAGAGACAAAAACTTGAGCAAGAAAATCACACTCACCCTTTTTTCAAATCTCGAAGAGTTCTCCTCATGGTTTGTAGATAAGTCCTGCCCTACCTATGACCCGAAACATAAGCCGAGGTTGTGTTTTCAGACAACTGTCCAAACAGCCCTGGCCTACACAACCTACAGCCTCAGGCCCCTGGAGACTAACCTGAGGACTGTACTTGCCTTCTCCAAGGGTATTGTGGGTGCCCATTCCGATGGCCACAACCCTTCTAATAGGATAAACCTCCAAAGTCCCTGATCCATCTCAAAAGTGGTGGCTTCCCAGGACAAAAAGGGGCAATCTGAGCCCATCTGAGCACCTACCTGCACTCAGACACATAGACAGATGTCCACAGAGGTAAAAAGGAAAGAACAGGCCCCTAGGCACTAATCAGATCCATTGCTTTGGTTTCCAGGCAACTCTCCTCAGACGCCTGGATTTCATAACCAGCAATGGCTTTTTCTTGACTCACCCATCAGAGAACGTCTCATCTACACATGAGAAACTGGCACATTGGAGCTGTGTCAAACCTCTATTTAGGAGAACCCTTCAGGGTCCCAGTGCCACCGCTTCATTCCAAGGTCTCCATACACACAAAAGCACATTAGGACCCATCCCCAGGAGATACATGTCAACACATCCTCCTCGGTTGCTCCCCCATATCCAGCAGACCTAACCTGTCTTGTTGCTAGGAGACAATTGGAATGCGAGGTGGGCTACCCAGCCATTCATCCTTAGAACCCTGCTCAGAATCATTTGCCTGGAGCCAAACAACAGGTCTCATTTGTACTAATGGGAATTCTGGGGCCACAATGAAGCAGTCTGCCTGCCTCCCATAAGAAAAACATTGTCTATGGTGCTGCCCAGAAACGCCAAATGAGGATCAAACTGCTTGGCCCTCGGCAACACCCCAATTGCATAGGCTACCTTAAACACTGATGCTCTGTCGCAAATAGCCTGAGTCCAGACATTCCAACAGACACCGACACAGCTGGCTGCAAACCCAGCACATTGGACCTGCCACTGCCTTAGGCTACCATCCATTCCCAACCTGGGTTTTCAGTCATCGGAACCTAGACCTTATCTCCAATCCCTACACAGGGGGAAACCTGATGCACAAGTCAGAACCCCTCCTTGCCCATGGCAAGAAATCTTGCTGCAAGCAGTGAGTCAAAACTTCAGTGTAGGAGAAAACGGCATGGCCCATGAGGCCACACCCATGCGTGAGGGCCACCTTGGGCACAAACACACATTGTGACCCTCAGCGTGAGTACCTTATTCAAGTAACGCCTCTCACTGACTGGACCATGAGCCCACATATGTGGCTTGCCTTGCCCATAGGCACCCAGGACTAACTAGATGGTGTGTATTTCAGTTGAGGGAACCCACTGCTGTGCTCTAGACTCCTGCTCCTGGGGGGTCCACTGTAGCAGAAAACAGTACTCTTCCCTTCCCACAGAATGAACCCAAACACATGGGAGCTTGGACAATCCCCCGAGAGGAAGGCTCTTCCTCGGCCCCTGAAGCAACCCCTACCCTGAACGGCCACTGTGAACGCAACACCCAGAGACAAAAGCCTGAGCGACTGCCTCCCACTTGCCCTCTTTTGATATCCAGAGGATCTCCCCTCACGGACTGGAGATCAGGCCTGCCATTACCTTGGCCCCTAGTTGAGCCAAGTTTGCTTTTTCAGATATCTCCCCCCACAGCCCTGGCAAACATAGCCTATAGGCTGGGTCCTCTGGAGCCATACCACAGGACCGTGCCTGTTGTCTCCTGGGAAACTGTGTCCATTCCTTTGGACACAAACCTCCAGAATATGAGAAACCTCAAGGCCCCCGAGGACATCCCACTACTGGGAGCCTCCCTGGACACACAGGGGGATTCGGACCCCAGCTGAGCAGCTACATCCACGAAGGCATGCACACAGATGTCAACAGATAGAAGGTTGAGCCGGACAGGCCCTTAGGCCGTAATCTCAACTCTTGCTTTGGTTTCCAGGTGTCACTCCTCAGAGGCTTTGGTTCGAAGAACAGGATATGGGGCTTTCCTGAGGCACTGAACAGAACTCCTCTCGTCTCCACATGGGAAGATTCCTTGTTGGAGCCGTGTTAACACCTCAGCTTGGAGAATCCTGCAGAGTCCCTGAGCCACCTTCACATTCCTAGGTCTCCCAGGCCACCAAGCCACAGTAGAACTCATCTTCAGGAGAGTCCATTTCAACTCTCCCCTCTGGGTAGCTCACCCAGGGGCCCGCAGATTGAGCCTGTCTTTTCCTGACTAAAGAGTGGGAATATGAGGTGGCGTTCCCAGGCATCCATGCTTAGACACCAGCTCTCAAGTCTCTCCGTATGGGGCCTCCTGGAACCATCCAATAGGACTCGACTGTCGTGCAGAAGGAAACCCTGAGTTTGGAGTAGTTCACAAATGCCATCATAGGCAAACCTGCCTGGCCTCACCCACACCCTTCAGGAAGAGGCCATGCTGGACAAAAACTCTAGCCTGGGGCACGTCTCATAGTTGACATGACTTCAGTGCAGGAGATCTCGATTCAGCCTCTGCAGAGTTGGCCTGCCGTGCCCTCGGTCCCAAACCTCACGCTACCTTGTGTTTTCAGACTTCCTTCCTCAGACTCCTGGCAAACAAGCCCTCCGGACTAGGAACTCCAGAACCACAACCCAGCCCAGTGTCTGCCCAACGGAATAAAACGTTTCCCTGTGGGGCTCTCCAGAATACCCAGATGCGAATCAATCTGCCCGGGCCTCGACGGTACCCGAACTGGATAGGCTGCTCTGGGCACTCATGCTCTGTCTGACTCAGCCTGAAGCCAGATGTCCAGACAGACAAGGAGAAAGATGGTCGCACACCCAGCACTTCGGACATGCCATGGTCTTATGCCGTCACCACTTCCTAACCTTTATTTTCAGATATCTGAACCTAGACATTATATCAATTCTCCACACAGCTGGGTATCGCAAACACAAAACAGAACTCCTCCTTCCACATGGCTGTCAAGCTTGCTCTTGCATGGAGTCACACCTTTCGGGTGGGAGAAACCTTCATGGCCCCTGATGCCACGCCCAAACTTGAGTGCTGCTTGGGCACAAATTCACACTGTGACCCTCAGCATGAGCCCCATGTCAAAGAAAGGCCTGTCAGGGCCTGGACCAAGAGCCCGCATATGGGGCTTGCCAAGCCCCTATGCACCCAATCCTCACCAGGGTTTAGGTTTCCATTCGCCCGGCCCGTACCTGGGGCTCTGTTTTGGAATCCATTTATTGGAGAGACACATGAGCCAGACAACACGATTCCACCCTTCCCACAAAATGACCCCAAACTTTTGGGTTTTAGGACAAATCCCCAAAAAGGGATATTCGTGAACAGTCCCTGAGGCCACCCCTCCAATCCACGGCAATCCCGGACACAACATCCAGAGATTAAAGCGTAAGGAACGCCTCCCACTCGCACTTGTTTCAGAGGCGCAGGAGCTTCCTCTCGGGCTGTACATCCGGCCTGCCATACCCTAGGTGCCACTCATAAGCTGAGTTTGTGTTTTCAGACTTCTCTGCCCACAGCCTGGACCCACACAACCTCCAGGCTAGGGCCTCTGGAGCCACAGCGAAAGATTGTGCCTGTCCTCTCCAAGGAAAGTGTGCCCAATCCATTGACCACAACCCTACAGTTTAGGGAACAGCTCCAAGGCCCCTGAGGCCATCAATAGTGTAGGCCACCCTGGACTAAGTGAGGCTATCTGACACAAGCGGAGCAAGTATCTCCACTTAGACTCTCAGACAGTGTCCCCAGAGACAGAAGGTTGAAATGGACAGGCCCCCAGGCCCTAATCTGAACCTTAGCTTTGGTTTCCATGTGTCCGTCCTCAGAGGACTGTTTTCTTAGACCAGCACACGGGGCTTTTCCGAGGCACCAAACCAAACCTCTCTCGTCTCCACATGGGGAGCTTTCTTACTGGGGATGTATCAAACCCTTCGGGTAGGAGAGTTAAGCAGGGCCACTGAACAACCAGCACATTCCAAGGTCTCCATGGACCCAAACGCACATTATGACGCATCCTCAGGAGAGGCCATTTCAACTCAGCCCCCTGGGAAGCGTGCCCCAGAGGCAGCAGATCAAACATATCTTGTCGCTAATGGCCAATGGGAATGCGAGGCATGCTGTACAGGGATCCATCCTTCGAACCCTGCTCTCCAGTCCTTCCGTATGGTATGTCCTGGAGCCATGCAACGGGACTCGAATGTCCCGCAGAAGGAAACCTTGTGTTTTGGGGAAACCTCCAAACTCAGCGTGGGAAAACTTCCTTGGCCTCATGAGGCCCCCGCTTCATGAAGGTGCCATCATGGACACATACTGCAGCCTCAGCCAACGTCTGATCCTCAGCCCGACTTCAGAAGCAGGAGATTTTGATTCAGCCTCTGCAGAGTGGGCCTGCTCTGCCCTGGGCACCAATCCTCACCCTAGCTTGTGTATTCAGACTTCCGTCCTCACATTCCTGGCCCACAAACCCTCCCTACTGGGAATTCTAGGGCCACAATGAAGCACTCTGCCTGCCTCCCAGGAGAAAAACAATGTCTATGGTGCTGCCCAGAAACCACAAATGAGGATCAAACTGCTTGGCCCTCGGCAACACCCCAATTGCATAGGCTACCTTAAACACTGATGCTCTGTCGCAAATAGCCTGAGTCCAGACATTCCAACAGACACTGACACAGCTGGCTACACACCCAGCACATTGGACCCGCCACTGCCTTAGGCCACCATCCATTCCCAACCTGGGTTTTCAGTCATCGGAACCTAGACCTAATCTCCAATCCCTGCACAGGGGGGAACCTGATGCACAAGTCAGAACCCCTCCTTGCCCATGGCAAGAAACCTTGCTGCTGGCAGTGAGTCAAACCTTCAGTGTCGGAGAAAACGGCATGGCCCATGAGGCCACACCCATGCGTGAGGGCCTCCTTGGGCACAAACACACATTGTGACCCTCAGCGTGAGTACCTTATTCAAGTAACGCCTCTAACTGACTGGACCAAGAGCCCACCTATGTGGCTTGCCTTGCCCATAGGCACCCAGGACTAACTAGAAGGTGTGTATTCCAGTATAGGGAACCCACTGCTGTTCTCTAGACTCCTGCTCCTGGGGGGTCCACTGTAGAAGAAAACAGTACTCTTCCCTTCCCACACAATGAACCCAAACACTTGGGAGCTTGGACAATCCCCCGAATGGAAGGCTCTTCCTCGGCCCCTAAAGCAACCCCTACCCTGAATGGCAACTGTGAACGCAACACCCAGAGACAAAAGCCTGAGTGCCTGCCTCCCACTTGCCCTCCTTTGATATCCAGAGGATCTCCCCTCACGGACTGGAGATCAGGCCTGCCATTACCTTGGCCACTAGCTGAGCCAAGTTTGCTTTTTCAGACATCTGTCCCCACAGCCCTGGCAAACACAGCCTCTAGGCTGGGTCCTCTGGAGCCATACCACAGGACCGTGCCTGTTTTATCCTGGGAAACTGTGTCCATTCCTTTGGCCACACACCTCCAGAATATGAGAAACCTCAAGGACCCCGAGGACATCCCACTACTGGGAGCCTCCCTATACACAGAGGGGCATTCGGACACCAGCTGAGCAGCTACATCCACGAAGACATGCACACAGATGTCAACAGATAGAAGGTTGAGCCGGACAGGCCCTTAGGCCGTAATCTCAACTCTTGCTTTGGTTTCCAGGTGTCACTCCTCAGAGGCTTTGGTTCGAAGAACAGGATATGGGGCTTTCCTGAGGCACTGAACAGAACTCCTCTCGTCTCCACATGGGAAGCTTCCTTGTTGGAGCCGTGTGAAACACCTCAGCTTGGAGAATCCTGCAGAGTCCCTGAGCCACCTCCACATTCCAAGGTCTCCCAGGCCACCAAGCCACAGTAGGACTCATCTTCAGGAGAGTCCATTTCAACACTCCCCTCTGGGTAGCTCACCCAGGAGCCTGCAGATTGAGCCTGCCTTGTCCTGACTAAAGAGTGGGAATATGAGGTGGCGTTCCCAGGCATCCATGCTTAGACACCTGCTCTCGAGTCTTTCCGTATGGGGCCTCCTTGAACCATCCAATCGGACCAGACTGTCGTACAGAAGGAAACCCTGAGGTTTGGAGTAGTTCACAAATCCCGTCGTAGGCAAACCTCCCTGGCTTCATTGAAGCACCCACACCCTTCAGGAAGAGGCCATGCTGGACAAAAACTCTAGCAGGGGCACGTCTCATAGTTGACATGACTTCAGTGCAGGAGATCTCGATTCAGCCTCTGCAGAGTGGGTCTGCCGTGCCCTCGGTCCCAAACCTCTCGCAACCTTGTGTTTTCAAGACTTCCTTCCTCAGACTCCTGGCAAACAAGCCCTCTGGACTAGGAACTCCAGAACCACAACCCAGCCAAGTGTCTGCCCAACTGAAGAAAAACGTTTCCCTGTGGGGCTCTCCAGAAAACCCAGATGAGAATCAACCTGCTCGGGCCTCGACGGTACCCGAGCTGGATAGGCTGCTCTGGGCACTCATGCTCTGTCTGACTCAGCCTGAAGCCAGACGTCCAGACAGACAAGGAGACAGCTGGCCGCACACCTAGCACTTCTGACACGCCATGGTCTTATGCCGTCACCACTTCCTAACCTTCGTTTTCAGATATCTGAACCTAGACATTATATCAATTCTCCACACAGCTGGGTATCGCAAGCACAAAACAGAACTCCTCCTTCCCCATGGCGGTCAAGCTTTATCTTGGCATGGAGCCACACCTTCAGGGTGGGAGAAACCTTCATAGCCCCTGATGCCACGCCCAAACTTGAGTGCTGCTTGGGCACAAATTCACACTGTGACCCTCAGCATGAGCCCCATGTCAAAGAAAGGCCTGTCAGGGCTTGGACCAAGAGCCCGCATATGGGGCTTGCCAAGCCCCTATGCACCCAATCCTCACCAGGGTTTGAGTTTTCCAGTCGCCCCGCCCGTACCTGGGGCTCTGCTCTGGAATCCCTTTCTTTTTGAGACACATGAGCCAGACAACACGACTCCACCCTTCCCACAAAATGACCCCAAACTCTTGGGAGCTGGGACAATTCCCCAGAGAGTGACACTCGTCCACAGTCCCTGAGGCCACCCCTCCAATCCACGGCTATCCCGGACACAACATCCAGAGACAAAAGCCTGAAGGAACGCCTCCCACCCGCCCTTCTTTCAGAGGCCCAGGAGCTCCCTCTCGGGCTGTACATCCGGCCTGCCATACCCTAGGCGCCACTCATAAGCTGAGTTTGTGTTTTCAGACTTCTGTGCCCACAGCCTGGACCCACACGACCTCCAGGATAGGGCCTCTGGAGCCAAAGAGAAACATTGTGTCTGCCCTCTCCACGGAAAGTGTGCCCAATCCATTGACCACAACCCTACAGGTTAGGAAAAAGCTCCAAGGCCGCTAAGGCCATCAATAGAGTAGGCCACCCTGGACTAAGAGGGGTTCTCTAACACCAGCGGAGGAACTATCTCCACTTAGACTCTCAGACAGTGTCCCCAGAGACAGACGGTTGAAATGGACAGGCCCCCAGGCCCTAATCTGAACCTTAGCTTTGGTTTCCATGTGTCCGTCCTCAGAGGACTGTTTTCGTAGACCAGCACACGGGGCTTTTCTGAGGCACCAAACCAAACCTCTCTCGTCTCCACATGGGGAGCGTTCTTACTGGGGATGTATCAAACCCTTCAGGTAGGAGAGTTCCGCAGGGCCACTGAACAACCAGCACATTCCAAGATCTCCATGGACCCAAACGCACATTATGACGCATCCTCAGGAGAGGCCATTTCAACTCAGTTCCCTGCGTCGCGTGCCCCAGAGGCAGCAGATCAAACATATCTTGTCGCTTATGGCCAATGGGAATGTGAGGCATGCTGTACAGGGTTCCATCCTTCGAACCCTGCTCTCCAGTCCTTCCGTTGGGTATGTCCTGGAACCATGCAACAGGACTCGAATGTCCCGCAGAAGGAAACCTTGTGGTTTGGGGCAACCTCCAAACTCAGCGTGGGAAAACTTCCTTGGCCTCATGAGGCCCCCACTTCATGAAGGTCCCATCATGGACACATACTCCAGCCTCAGCCAACGTCTGATCCTCAGCCTGACTTCAGATGCAGGAGATTTTGATTCAGCCTCTGCAGAGTGGGCCTGCTCTGCCCTGGGACCCAATCCTCACCCTAGCTTGTGTTTTCAGACTTCCGTCCTCACACTCCTGGCCCACAAACCCTCCCTACTGGGAATTCTGGGGCCACAATGAAACACTCTGCCTGCCTCCCAGGAGAAAAACCTTGTCTATGGTGCTGCCCAGAAACCCCAAATGAAGATCAAACTGCTTGGCCCTCGCAACACCCCAATTGCATAGGCTACCTTAAACACTGATGGTCTGTTGCAAATAGCCTGAGCCCAGACCTTCCAACAGACACCGACACTGCTGGCTGCACACCCAGCACATTGGACCCGCCACTGCCTTAGGCCACCATCCATTCCCAACCTGGGTTTTCAGTCATCGGAACCTAGATATTATCTCCAATCCCTGCACAGGGGGGAACCTGATGCACAAGTCAGAACTCCTCCTTCCCCATGGCAAGATACCTTGCTGCTGGCAGTTAGTCAAATCTTCAGTGTAGGAGAAAACGGCATGGCCCATGAGGCCACGCCCAAGCGTGAGGGCCGCCTTGGGCACAAACACACATTGTGACCCTCAGCGTGAGTACCTTATTCAAGTAACGGATCTCAGTGACTGGACCAAGAGCCCGCATATGTGGCTTGCCATGCCCATAGGCACCCAGGACTAACTAGATGGTGTGTATTCCAGTTTAGGCAACCCATTGCTGTGCTCTAGAGTCCCTCTCCTGGGTGGTCCCCTGTGGCTGAAAACAGTATTCTTCCCTTCCCACAGAATGAACCCAAACACTTGGGAGCTTGGACAATCCCCCGAGAAGAAGTCTCTTCCTCGGCCCCTGAAGCAAACCCTACACTGAACGGCCTCTGTAAACTCCACACCCAGAGACAAAAGCCTGAGCGACTGCCTCCCACTTGCCCTCCTTTGATATCCAGAGGATCTCCCCTCTCGGACTGGAGGCCTGCCATTACCTTGGCCCCTAGCTGAGCCAAGTTTGCTTTTTCAGACATCTGTCCCCACAGCCCTGGCAAACACAGCCTCTAGGCTGGGTACCCTGGAGCCATACCACAGGACTGTGCCTGCTGTCTCCTGGGAAACTGTGTCCATTCCTTTGGCCACACACCTCCAGAATATGAGAATCCTCAAGGACCCCGAGGACATCCCACTACTGGGAGCCTCCCTGGACACACAGGGGCATTCGGACACAAGCTGAGCAGCTACCTCCATGAAGGCATGCACAGAGATTTCAACAGAGTTAGAAGGTTGAGCTGGACAGGCCCTTAGGCCCTAATCTCAACTCTTGCTTTGGTTTCCAGGTGTCACTCCTCAGAGGTTTTGGGTCGAAGAACAGGATATGGGGCTTTCCTGAGGCACTGAACAGAACTCCTCTCATCTCCACATGGGAAGCTTCCTTGTTAGAGCCGTGTCAAACACCTCAGGTTGGAGAATCCTGCAGAGTCCCTGAGCCACCTCCACATTCCAAGGTCTCCCAGGCCACCAAGCGACAGTAGGACTCATCTTCAGGAGAGTCCATGTCAACTCACCGCTCTGTCTACCTCACCCAGGAGCCCGCAGATTGAGCCTGCCTCGTCCTGACTAAAGAGTGGGAATATGAGGTGGCGTTCCCAGGCATCCATGCTTAGACCCCTGCTCTCGAGTCTTTCCATATGGGGCCTCCTGGAACCATCCAATAGGACTCGACTGTCTTGCAGAATGAAACCTTGAGGTTTTGAGTAGTTCACAAATCCCATCGTAGGCAAACCTCCCTGGCCTCATGAAGCCCACACACCCTTCCGGAAGAGTCCATCTGGACAAAACCTCTAGCCTGAGGCACGTCTCATAGTTGACATGACCTCAGTGCAGGAGATCTCGATTCAGCCTCTGCAGAGTGGGCCTGCCGTGCCCTCTTTCCCAAACCTCACGCTAGCTGGTGTTTTCTGACTTCCTTCCTCAGACTCCTGGCAAACAAGCCCTCTGGACTAGGAACTCCAGAACCACAACCCAGCCCAGTGTCTGCCCAACGGAAGAAAAACGTTTCCCTGTGGGGATCTCCAGAAAACCCAGATGAGGATCAACCTGCTCGGGCCTCGATGGTACCCGAACTGGATAGGCTGCTCTGGGCACTCATGCTCTGTCTGACACAGCCTGAATCCAGACGTCCAGACAGACAAGGAGGCAGCTGGCCGCACACCCAGCTCTTCAGACTCGTCATGGTCTTATGCCGTCACCTCACCTAACCTTGGTTTTCATATATCTGAACCTAGACATTATATCAATTCCACATACAGATGGCTATCGCAAGCACAAACAAACTCCTCCTTCCCCATGGCTGTAAAGCTTGCTTTTCTCATGGAGTCACACCTTCAGGGTGGGAGAAACCTTTATGCCCATTGAAGCGATGCCCAAATTGAGTGTTGCTTTTACACAAATTCACACTGCGACCCTCAGCATGAGCCCCATGTCAAAGAAAGGCCTGTCAGGGCCTTGACCAAGAGCCCGCATATGGGGCTTGCCAAGCCCCTATGCACCCTATCCTCACCAGGGTTTGAGTTTTCCAGTCGCCCCGCCCACACCTGCGGCTCTGTTCTGGAATCCCTTTCTTGGAGAGACACATGAGCCAGACAACACGACTCCACCCTTCCCACAAAATGACCCCAAACTCTTGGGAGCTGGGACAAATCCCCAGAGAGGGATACTCGTCCACAGTCCCTGAGGCCACCCCTCCAATCCACGGCTATCCCGGACACAACATCCAGAGACAAAAGCCTGAAGGAACACCTCCCACTCGCCCTTGTTTCAGAGGCCCAGGAGCTCCCTCTCGGGCTGTACATCCGGCCTGCCATACCCTAGCGCCACTCATAAGCTGAGTTTGTGTTTTCAGAATTCTGTGCCCACAGCCAGGACCCACACAACCTCCAGGCTAGGGCCTCTGGAGCCACAGCGAAAGATTGAGCCTGCCCTCTCCAAGGAAAGTGTGCCCAATCCATTGACCACAACCCTCCAGGTTAGGGAAAAGCTCTAAGGGCCCTGAGTCCATCAATAGTGTAGGCCACCCTGGACTAAGAGGGGCTTTCTGACACCAGCGGTGCAACTATCTCCACTTAGACTCTCAGACAGTGTCCCCAGAGACAGAAGGTTGAAATGGACAGGCCCCTGGGCCCTAATCTGAACCTTAGCTTTGTTTTCCATGTGTCCGTCCTCAGAGTACTGTTTTCGTAGACCAGCACACGGGGCTTTTCTGAGGCACCAAACCAAACCTCTCTTGTCTCCACATGGGGAGCTTTCTTGCTGGGGATGTATCAAACCCTTCAGATAGGAGAGTTCCGCAGGGCCACTGAAAAACCAGCACATTCTAAGGTCTCCATGGACCAAACGCACATTATGACGCATCCTCAGGAGAGGCCATTTCAACTCAGCCCCTTGGGTAGCGTGCCCCAGTGTCAGCAGATCAAACATATCTTGTCGCTAATGGCCAATGGGAATGCGAGGCATGCTGTACAGGGTTCCATCCTTCGAACCCTGCTCTCCAGTCTTTCCGTTGGGTATGTCCTGGAGCCATGCAACAGGACTCGATTGTCCCGCAGAAGGAAACCTTGTTGTTTGGGGCAACCTCCAAACTCAGCGTGGGAAAACTTCCTTGGCCTCATGAGGCCCCCGCTTCATGAAGTTGCCATCATGGACACATACTCCAGCCTCAGCCAACGTCTGATCCTCAGCCTGACTTCAGATGCAGGAGATTTTGATTCCGCCTCTGCAGAGTGGGCCTGCTCTGCCCTTGGCTCCAATCCTCACCCTAGCTTGTGTTTTCAGACTTCCGTCCTCTCACTTCTGGCCCACAAACTCTCCCTTCAGGGAATTCTGGGGCCACAATGAAGCACTCTGCCTTACTCCCAGGAGAAAAACATTGTCTATCGTGCTGCCCAGAAACCCCAAATGAGGATCAAACGGCTTGGCCCTTAGCAACACCCCAACTGCATAGGCTACCTTAATCACTGATGCTCTGTCACACACTAAGCACGTCAGAACCGCCATGGCCGTAGGTCGTCATCTCTTCCCAACTGCGGTTTTCAGGCTTCAGAACATAGAACTTATCTCCATCCACTGCCCAGGGTTGAAAATGATGCAGAAATCAGAGCTCCTTCCCCATGGCTAGTAACCTTGTGACTGGTATGTTGTCCATAGTTCAGTGTAGTTGAAACCAGTGTGGCCCATGAGGCCCCGCCCATGCTCGCGGGCCACATTGGTCAAAAACACACATTGTGACCCTCAGCCTGAGCCAGTCCTCAAGTAAGGCCTCTCATTGTCTGGATGAAGAGACAGCATAATGGGCCTGCCATGCCCCTAGGCTCCAAATTTTAACCATAGTTTGGGTTGTCCCTTCACTCTTCCCCAGGGCTCTGCTTTGGAATTCCTCTTTGGTTGGGACACCTGAGGTATCAAACCTGAAAGGAGACCTCCCATCCCACAGACTGACGAAAAACAATTGGGACCGGCCAAAACCACAGAGAGGAAGATTCGTCCATGCCCCATAAGGCCACCCCACATTCCTCGGCCATCCTTGATACTAAATATAGATACAAAAGCCTGAGAAAGCGCCTCAGACTCGCTCTTTCTTCATATCCTGAAGAGTTCTTCTCATGGTGTGTAGATTGGGCCTGCCATACCTACATCCCCACACCAAAGCTGAGTTTGTGTTTTCAGACTTCTGTCCTCAAAGTACTGGGCCACACACCCTCCAGGCTGGGGCCCCTGTAGCCACACATTAGAAATGTGCCTACCCAATCCATGGTAATTCTGCCCATTCCATTGTCCAAATTCGTACGGATTAGGAGAACCCTCCAAATTCCCCGAGGCCATCCCAATAGTGTAGGTCTCCCAGGTCAAACAAGGGCGGACTGATACCAGCTGAGCATCTACCTCCACTCATACCATAGATGGATGTCCCCAGAGAATAGATTGAACCAGACAGGACCCTAGGCCATTATCAAATCCATTGCTTTTTTTTACAGGCTTGTCTCCTCAAAAGCCTGGATTCCAATTCCAACATACGGAAATTCCTGAGGCACCCATCAGAACAAATCTCGTCTCCAAAGGATACTTGTGCATGTCTTCAGAACATAGAACTTATCTCCAACCACTACCCAGGGTTGAAAATGATGCAGAAATCAGAGCTCCTTCCCCAAGGCTAGTAACCTTGTGACTGGCATGTTGTCCAAAGTTCAGTGTAGTTGAAACCAGTGTGGCCCATGAGGCCCCGCCCATGCTCGCGGGCCACATTGGTCAAAAACACACATTGTGACCCTCAGCCTGAGCCCAGTCCTCAAGTAAGGCCTCTCAGCGGCTGGATGAAGAGACAGCATATTGGGCCTGCCATGCCCCTAGGCCCCAATTTTTAACCATAGTTTGGGTTGTCCCTTCACTCTTCCCCAGGGCTCTGCTTTGTAATTCCTCTTTGGTTGGGACACCTGAGGTAACAAACCTGAATGGAGACCTCCCTTCCCACAGAATGACGAAAAACAATTGGGACCGGGCCAAATCCACAGAGAGGAAGATTCGTCCATGGCCCATAAGGCCTCCCCACATTCCTCGGCCTTGGTTGATACAAAATATAGAGACTAAAGTCTGAGCAAGTGTCTCAGACTTGCTCTTTCTTCATATCCTGAAGAGTTTTTCTCATGGTTTGTAGATTGGGCCTGCCATACCTACGTCCCCAACCTAAGCTGAGTTTGTGTTTTCAGACTTCTGTCCTCAAAGTTCTGGGCCACACACTCCAGGCTGGGGCCCCTGGAGCCACACACTAGGACTGTACCTACGCCATGCATGGGAATTCTGCCCATTCCATTGTCCAAAATCGTACAAATTAGGAGAACCCTCCAAAGTACCCGAGGCCATCCCAATAGTGTAGGTCTCCCTGGACAAACATGGGCGGTCTGACACCAGCTGAGCATCTACCTCCACTCATACCATAGATGGATGTCCCTAGAGAAGAAGATGGAACCAGACAGGACACTAGGCCATAATCGGATCCATTGATTTGGTTTACAAGCATGTCTCCTCAGAAGCCTGGATACCAATACCAGCATAGGGGGGTTTCCTGAGAACCCATCAGAACAAATCTCGTCTCCGCAAGGAAACTTGTGCATGGGAGCTATGTCAAAAGCTTAGGAGAATACTTCAGGGGCCCGGTGCCACTGCCCCATTCCAAGGCACCCATTGACACAAACACACATTAGGCCCCATCCTCAGGAAAGTGCATTTAAACTCTCCACCCCGGTTGCACCTGCATAGCCATCCGATCTCAAGTGTCTTTTGCTAGGAGACAATTGGAATGCAAGGCGGGCTTCCCTTGCATCCATCCTCGAACGGTGCTCTGGAGTCTTTCCATATGGGATGTCCTGGAGCTGCGCAACAGTTCTCAATTGTCCCGCAGAAGGAATCCTTGAAGGGGGCATCCCACAACTCCCACCGTGGGAAAACCTCCATGGCCTTGAGACTCCACTCCGTTCATGAAGGGCAGTCATTCACAGAAACTCCAACCTGAGCCATCGTTTGATCCTCGGCGTGACTTCATTTGCTTGAGATATTGGTTCAGATCTGCAGGGGGTACCTGCCGTACCTTCGGCCTGAAGCCCAAGTCTAGCTTGTGTTCTCAGACTTCTGTCCTCACAAGCCTGGCCCAGAAGCCCTCAAGTTTGGCAATTCTGGACTGACAACGCAGCACTCTGCCTGGCCTCTAGAAAAAATATATTGCCTAATGAGCTGCCAGGCACCTGAATGGAGGATAAACGTACACGGCACTCGACTGTATCTAAATTAAATAGTCTAACCTGGGCACTAATGCACTGTCTGACACAACCTGAGCCCGAACCTCCTGACCAACACCAAGGCACGTGACCGCACACTGAGCACGTCAGACCCACCATGGCCTTAGGTCGTCATCCCTTCCCAACTGCGGTTTTCAGGCTTCAGAACCTAGACCTTATCTCCAACAACTGCCCAGGTTTGAAAATGATGCAGAAATCAGAACTACTGCCCCATGGCTAGAAACCTTGTGATTGGCAAGTTGTCCAAAATTCAGTGTAGTTGAAACCAGTGTGTCCCATGAGGCCCCGCACATGCTCGTGGGCCACATTGGTCAGAAACACACATTGTGACCCTCAGCCTGAGCCCAGTCCTCAAGTAAGGCCTCTCAGTGGCTGGATGAAGAGACAGCATATTGGGCCTGCCATGCCCCTAGGCTCCAATTTTTAACCATAGTTTGGGTTGTCCCTTCACTCTTCCCCAGGAGTGCATTCCCCTGCTTTGGAATTCCTCTTTGGTTGGGACACCTGAGATAACAAAACTGATTGGAAACTTCCCATCCCACATATTGACAAAAAACAATTGGGACCGGGCCAAATCCACAGAGAGGAAGATTCGTCCATGGCCCATGAGGCCTCCCCACGTTCCACGGCCATCGTTGATACAAAATATAGAGATAAAAGCCTGACAAGCGCCTCTGACTCGCTCTTTCTTCATATCCTGAAGAGTTCTTGTCATGGTGTGTAGATTGAGCCTGCCATACCTACATCCCCACACCTAAGCTGAGTTTGTTTTTTCAGACTTCTGTCCTCCATGTCCTGGGCCACACACCCTCCAGGCTTGGGCCCATGGAGCCACACATTAGGGATATGCCTACCCAATCCATGGAATTCTGCCCATTCCATTGTCCTAATTCGTACAAATTAAGAGAACCCTCCAAAGTCCCCGAAGCCATCACAATAGTGTAGGTCTCCCGGGTCAAACAAGGGGGACTGACACCAGCTGTGAATCTACCTCCACTCATACCATAGATGGATGTCCCCAGAGAAGAAGATGGAACCAGACAGGACCCTAGGACATAATCGGATCCATTGCTTTGGTTTACAGGCATGTCTCCTCAAAAGCCTGTATTCCAATTCCAGCATAGGGAGTTTCCTGAGGCAGCCATCAGAACAAATCTCGTCTCCACAAGGATACTTGAGCATGGGAGCTATATCAAAAGTTTAGGAGAATACTTCAGGGTCCCGGTGCCGCCACCCCATTCTAAGGACCCCATATACACAAACACACATTAGGCCCCATCCTCAGGAAAGTCCATTTCACCTCAGCCACCCCGATTGCTCCTGCAGAGACATCACATCTCAACTGTCTTGTTGCTAGGAGACATTTGGAATGCGAGGTGGGCTTCCCTGGCATCCATCCTCAAACGGTGCTCTGGAGTCAGTCCATATGGGATGTCCTAGAGCTGCTCAACAGGTGTCAATTGTCCCACATAAGGAATCCTTGAAGGGGAAATCCCACAACTCCCAACGTGGGAAAACCTCCATGGCCTTGAGACTCCGCTCCATTCATGAAGGGGAAGTCATGCACAGAAACTCCAACCTGAGCCAACTTCTGATCCTCGCCTTGACATCAGATGCTTGAGATATTGGTTCATATCTGCAAGGGGTACCTGTCGTGCCCTCGACCTGAATCCAAAGACTCGCCTGTGTTCTCAGACTTCTGTCCTCACCCTCCTGGACTAGAAGCCCTCAAGATTGGGAATTCCGGACCCACAATGCAGCACTCTGCCTGCACTCTAGAAAGAATATATGGCCTAATGAGCTGCCCAGGCACCTCAAATGAGGAAAAACCTACACAACACTCGACTGGGCACTAGTCTAACCTGGGCACTAATGCACTGTCTGACACAACCTAAGCCCGAACCTCCTGACCAACAACCAGACAGCTGACCGCACACTGAGCACATCAAACCCACCATGGCCTTAGGTCATCATCTCTTCCCAACTGCGGTTTTCAGGCTTCCGAACCTAGACCTTATGTCCAACCACTGCCCAGGGTTGAAAATGATGCAGAAATCAGAACTCCTTCACCATTGCAAGAGACCTTGTGATTGGAATGTTGTCCAAAGTTCAGTGTAGTTGAAACCAGTGTAGCCCATGAGGCCCCGCCCATGCTCGCGGGCCACATTGGTCACAAACACACATTGTGACCCTCAGGCTGAGACCAGTCCTCAAGTAAGGCCTCTCAGTGGCTGGATGAAGAGACAGCATATTGGGCCTGCCATGCCCCTAGGCCCCAATTTTTAACCATAGTTTGGGTTGTCCCTTCATTCTTCCCCAGGTCTCTGCTTTGCAATTCCTCTTTGGTTTGGACACCTGAGGTAACAAACCTGAAAGGAGACCTCCCATCCCACAGATTGACGAAAAACAATTTGGACCGGGCAAAATCCACAGAGGAAGATTCGTCCATTGCCCATGAGGACTCCCCACATTCCACGGCCATCGTTGATACAAAATCCAGAGACAAAAGCCTGAGCAAGCGCCTCAGACTCGCTCATTCTTTATATCCAGATAGTTCTTCTCATGGTTTATATATTGGGCCTACCATACCTATGTCCCCAAACCAAGCTGAGTTTGTGTATTCAGATTTCTGTCCTCAAAGTCCTGGGCCACACACCCTCCAGTCTGGGGAGGTGGAGCCACACATTAGGATGCTGCCTACCCAATCCTTGGGAATTCTGCCCGTTCCATTGTCCAAATTCGTAAAAATAGGAGAACCCTCCAAAGTCCCCAAGGCCGTCCCAATAGTGTAGGTCTCCCGGGACAAACAAGGGCGGTCTGTCACCAGCTGAGCATCCACCTCCACTCATACCATAGATGGATGAACCCAGAGGAGAAGATTGAACCAGACAGGACCCTAGGCCATAATCGGATCCATTGCTTTGGTTTACAGGCATGTCTCCTCACATGCCTGGATTCCAATACCAGCATAGGGGGTTTCCTGAGGCACCCATCAGAACAATTCACATCTCCCCAAGGAAACTTGAGCATGGGAGCTATGTCAAATCTAAGGAGAATTCTTCAGGGTCCCGGTGCCACCGCCCCATTCCAAGGCCCCCATGGACACAAACACACATTAGGCCCCATCCTCGGGAAAGTCCATTTCAACTCAGCCACCCCGGTTGCTCCCTCAGAGCCATCAGATCTCAACTGTCTTGTTGCTAGGAGACAATTGGAATGCGAGCCGGTCTTCCCTGGCATCCATCCTCAAACGGTGCTCTGGAGTCATTCCATAGGGGATGTCCTGGTGCTGCCCAACAGGTCTCAATTGTCCCACAGAAGGAATACTTGAAGGGGGCATTCCACAACTCTCAACGTGGGAAAACCTCCATGGCCTTGAGACTTTGCTCCCTTCATGAAGGGGGAGTCATGCACAGAAACTCCAACCTGAGCCAACGTCTGATCCTCGCCGTGACTTCAGATGCTTGAGATATTGGTTCAGATATGCAGGGGGTAACTGCCGTGCCCTTGGCCTGAAGTCCAAGTCTAGCTTGTGTTCTCAGACTTCTGTCCTCACAATCCTAGCCCAAAGCCCTCAAGTTTGGCAATTCCGGATCCCACAATGCAGCACTCTGCCTGCACTCTAGAAAAAATATCTTGCCTAATGAGCTGCCCAGTTACCTCAAATGAGGATAAACCTACACGGCACTCGACTGTACCCAAATTATATAGTCTAACCTGGGCAATAATGCACTGTCTGACACAACCTGAGCCCGAACCTCCTGACCAACAACCAGGAAGCTGACCGCACACTGAGCAAGTCAGACCCGCCATGGCCTTAGGTCGTCATGTCTTCCCAACTGCAGTTTTCAGGTTTTGAACATAGACCTTATCTCCAACCACTGCCCAGGGTTGAAAATGATGCAGAAATCAGAACTCCTTCCCCATGGCTAGAAACCTTGTGATGGCATGTTGTCCAAAGTTCAGTGTAGATCAAACCGGTGTGGCCCATGCGGCGCCGCCCATGCTTGCGAGCCACATTGGTCAAAAACACACATTGTGACCCTCAGCCTGAGCCCAGTCCTCAAGTAAGGCCTCTCAGTGGCTGGATGAAGAGACAGCATATTGGGCCTGCCATGCCCCTAGGCCCCCATTTTTAACCATAGTTTGGGTTGTCCCTTCACTCTTCCCCAGGGCTCTGCTTTGGAATTCCTCTTTGGTTGGGACACCTGAGGTAACAAACCTGAAAGGAGAACTCCCATCCCACAGACTGATGAAATACAATTGGGACCGGGCCAAATCCACAGAGAGGAAGATTCGTCCATGGCCCATAAGTCCTCCCCACAATCCTAGGCCATTGCTGATACAAAATATAGAGACAAAAGACTGAGCAAGCGCCACAGACTCGCTCTTTCTTCATATCCTGAAGAGTTCTTCTCATCGTTTGTAGATTGGGCCTGCCATACCTACGTCACCAAATTAAGCTGAGTTTGTGTTTTCAGACTTCTGTCCTCAAAGTTCTGGGCCACACACACTCCGGCTGGGCCCTAGGAACCACACATTAGGACAGTGCCCACCCCATGCATGGGAATTCTGCCCATTCCATTGTCGAAAATCGTACAAATTAGGAGAACTCTCCAAAGTACCCGAGGCCATCCCAATAGTGTAGGTCTCCCGGGACAAACAAGGGCGGTCTGACACCAGCTGAGCATCTACCTCCACTCATACCTAGATGGATGTCCCCAGAGAAGAAGATGGAACCAGACAGGACACTAGGCCATAATCGGATCCATTGATTTGGTTTACAGGCATGTCTCCTCAAAAGCCTGGATTCCAATACCATCATAGGGGGGTTTCCTGAGCATCCATCAGAACAAATCTCGTCTCCACAAGGAAACTTGTGCATGGGAGCTATGTCAAAAGCTTAGGAGAATACTTTAGGGGCCCGGTGCCACTGCCGCATTCAAGGCCCCCATGGACACAAACACACATTAGGCCCCATCCTCAGGAAAGTCCATTTCAACTCAGCCACCCCGGTTGCTCCTGCATAGCCACCAATCTCAAGTGTCTTTTGCTAGGAGACAATTGGAATGCAAGGCAGGCTTCCCTTGCATCCATCCTCGAACGGTGCTCTGGAGTCTTTCCATATGGGATGTCCTGGAGCTGCGCAACAGTTCTCAATTGTCCCGCAGAAGGAATCCTTAAGGGGGGCATCCCCCAATTCCCAACGTGGGAAAACCTCCATTGCCTTGAGACTCTGCGCCGTTCATGAAAGGCAGTCATTCACAGAAACTGCAACCTGAGGCATCGTCTGATCCTCGCCGTGACTTCATTTGCTTGAGATATTGGTTCAGATCTGCAGGGAATACCTGCCGTGCCCTCGGCCTGAAGCCCAAGACTAGCTTGTGTTCTCAGACTTCTGTCCTCACACTCCTGGCCCAGAAGCCCTCAAGTTTGGCAATTCCAGAATCACAATGCAGCACTCTGCCTGCCCTGTAGAAAAAATATATTTTCAAATGAGCTGCACAGGCACCTCGAAGGAGGATAAACGTACACGGCACTCGACTGTACCCTAATTAAATGGTCTAACCTGGGCACTAATGCACTGTCTGACAGAACCTGAGCCCGAACCTCCTGACCAACACCCAGGCACCTGACCGCACACTGAGTACGTCAGACCCGCCATGGCCTTAGGTCGACATCCCTTCCCAATTGTGGTTTTCAGGCTTCAGAACCTAGACCTTATATCCAACCACCGCCCAGGTTTGAAAATGATGCAGAAATCAGAACTCCTGCCCCATGGCTAGAAACCTTGTGTTTGGCATGTTGTCCAAAGTTCAGTGTAGTTGAAACTACTGTGTCCCATGTGGCCCCGCCCATGCTCGTGGGCCACATTGGTCAGAAACACACATTGTGACCCTCAGCCTGAGCCCAGTTTTCAAGTAAGGCCTCTCAGTGGATGGATGAAGAGTGGATAATGGGCCTGCCAGCCCCTAGGCCCCAATTTTTAAACATAGTTTGAGTTGTCCCTTCACTCTTCCCCAGGGCTCTGCTTTGGAATTCCTCTTTGGTTGGGACACCTGAGGTAACAAACCTGAAAGGAGACCTCCCATACCACAGATTGACGAAAAACTATTAGGACCATGCCAAATCTACAGAGGGAAGATTCGTCCATGGCCCATGAGACCTCCCCACATTCCACGGCCATCGTTGATACAAAGTATAGAGACAAAAGCCAGAGCAAGCGCCTCAGACATGCTCTTTCTTCATATCCTGAAGAGTTCTTCTCATGGTTTGTAGATTGGGCCTTCCATACCTACGTACCCACACCTAAGCTGAGTTTGTGTTTTCAGACTTCTGTCCTCAAAGTCCTGGGCCACACACCCTCCAGGCTGGGGCCCCTGGAGCCACACAATAGGAATGTGCCTACCCAATCCATGGGAGTTCTGCCCATTCCATTGTCCAAAATCTTAACAAATTAGGAGAACCCTCCAAAGTCCCCAAGGCCATCTCAATAGTGTAGGTCTCCCGGGTCAAAAAAGGGCGGACTGACACCAGCTGAGCATCTACCTCCACTCATACCATAGATGGATGTCCCCAGAGAATAGATTGAACCAGACAGGACCCTAGGCGATAATCGGATCCATTGCTTTGGTTTACAGGCATGTCTCCTCAAAAGTCTGGATTCCAATTCCAGCATAGGGGGTTTCCTGAGGCACCCATCAGAAAAAATCTCGTCTCCACAAGGATACTTGTTCATGGGAGCTATGTCAAGCTTAGGAGAATACTTCAGGGTCCCAGTGCCACCGCCCCAAACTAAGGCCCCCATGGACACAAGCACACATTAGGCCCCATCCTCAGGAAAGTCCATTTATCCTCAGCCACCCTGGTTGCTTCTGCAGAGCCATCACATCTCAACTGTCTTGTTGCTAGGAGAAAATTGGAATGCGAGGCGGGCTACCCTGGCATCCATTCTCTAAAGGTGCTCTGGAGTCATTCCATATGGGATGTCCTGGAGCTGCCCAACAGGTGTCAATTGTCCCGCATAAGGAATCCTTGAAGGGGGCATCCCACAACTCCCAACGTGGGAAAACCTCCATGGCCTTGAGACTCCACTCCGTTCATGAAGGGCAGTCAGTAACAGAAACTCCAACCTGAGCCAACGTCTGATCCTCGCCTTGACTTCAGATGCTTGAGATATTGGTTCAGATCTGTAAGGGGTACCTGCCGTGCCCTAGGCCTGAAGCCCAAGTCTAGCTTGTGTTCTCAGACTTCTGTCCTCACCCTCCTGGCCCTGAAGCCATCAAGATTGGAAATTCCGGACCCACATTGCAGCACTCTGCCTGCACCCTAGAAAGAATATATTGCCTAATGAGCTGCCCAGGCACCTCAAATGAGGATAAACCTACACGACACTCGACTGTACCCAAATTTTATAGTCTAACCTGGGCACTAATGCACTATTGACACAACCTGAGCCAGAACCTCCTGACCAATACCCAGGCAGTTGACGGCACACTGAGCGCATACGACCCGCCAAGGCCTTAGGTCGTCATCTCTTCCCAACTGCGGTTTTCAGGCTTCCGAACCTAGACCTTATCTCCAACCAGTGCCCAGGGTTGAAAATGATGCAGAAATCATCACTCCTTCCCCATGGCAAGAAACCTTGTGATTGGCCTGTTGTCCAAAGTTTAGTGTAGTTGAAACCAGTGTGGCCCATGAGGCACTGCCCATGACCGCGGGCCACATTGGTCACAAACACACATTGTGACCCTCAGCCTGAGCCCAGTTCTCAAGAAAGGCCTCTCAGTGGCTGGATGAAGAGACAGCATATTGGGCCTGCCATGCCCCTAGGCCCCCATTTTTAACCATAGTTTGTGTTGACCCTTCACTCTTCCCCAGGGCTCTGCTTTGGAATCCCTCTTTGGTTGGGACACCTGAGGTAACAAACCTGAAAGGAGACCTCCCATCCCACAGATTGACGAAAAACAATTGGGACCGGGCCATATTCACACAGAGGAAGATTCGTCCATGGCCCATGAGGCCTCCCCACATTCCACGGCCATCATTGATGCAAAATCCAGAGACAAAAGCCTGAGCAAGCGCCTCAGACTCGCTCATTCTTTATGTCCAGAAGAGTTCTTCTCATGGTTTGTAGATTGGGCCTGCCATACCTATGATCCCAAACCTATGCTGAGTTTGTGTTTTCAGATTTCTGTCCTCAGAGCCCTGGGCCACACACCCTCCATGCTGGGGCCCCTGGAGCCACACATTAGGACGCTGCCTACACATTCCTTGGGAATTCTGCCAATTCCATTGTCCAAAATTGTAAAAATAGGAGAACCCTACAAAGTCCCCGAGGCCATCCCAATAGTGTAAGTCTCCCGGGACAAACAAGGGCGGTCTGTCACCAGCTGAGCATCCACCTCCACTCATACCATATATGGATGTCCCCAGAGAATAGATTGAACCAGACAGGACCCTAGGCCATAATCGGATCCATTGCTTTGGTTTACAGGCATGTCTCCTCAAAAGTCTGGATTCCAATTCCATCATAGGGGGTTACCTGAGGCACCCATCAGAACAAATCTCGTCACCACAAGGAAACTTGTGCATGGGAGCTATGTCAAACCTTAGGAGAATAATTCAGGGTCCTGGTGCCACCGCCCCATTTCAAGGCCCCCATGGACACAAACACCCATTAGGCCCCACCCTCAGGAAATTCAATTTCAATTCAGCCACCCCAGCAGAGCCATCAGATCTCAACTGTCTTGTTGCTAGGAGACAATTGGAATGAAGGGCGGGCTCTCCTGGCATCCATCCTCGAATGGTCCTCTGGAGTCATTCTATATGAGATGACCTGGAGCTGCCCAACAGGTCTCAATTGTCCCGCAGAAGGAATCCTTGAAGGGGGCATCCCACAACTCCCAACGTGGGAAAACCTCCATGGCCATGAGAATCCGCTCCGTTCATGAAGGGGAAGTCATGCACAGAAGCTCCAACCTGAGGCAACGTCTGATCCTCGCCTTGACTTCAGATGCTTGAGATATTGGTTCAGATCTGCAAGGAGTACCTGCCGTGCCCTCGGCCTGAAGCCCAAGTCTAGCTTGTGTTCTCAGACTTCTGTCCTCACACTCCTGGCCCAGAAGCCCTCAAGTTTGGCAATTACGGATCCACAATGCAGCACTTTGCCTGCACTCTAGAAAGAATATATTGCCTAATGAGCTGCCCAGGCACCTCAAATGAGGATAAACCTACACGACACTCGACTGTACCCCAATTATATAGTCTAACCTAGTCACTAATGCACTATTGACACAACCTGAGCCAGAATCTCCTGACCAACACCCAGGCAGCTGACCGCACAATGAGCGCATACGACCCGCCAAGGCTTTAGGTCGTCATCTCTTCCCAACTGCGGTTTTTAGGCTTCAATCCCTAGACCTTATCTCAACCACTGCCCATGGTTGAAAATGATACAGAATTTTGAACCCCTTCCCCATGGCAAGAAACCTTGTGATTGGCCTGTTGTCCTAAGTTCAGTGTAGTTGATACCAGTGTGGCTGATGAGGCCCCGCCCATGCACGCGGGCCAGTTGGTCAGAAACACACATTGTGACCCTCAGCCTGACGCCAGTCCTCAAGTAGGGCCTCTCAGTTTCTGGATGAAGAGACAGCATATTGGGCCTGCCATGCCCCTAGGCCCCAATTTTTAACCATAGTTTGGTTTGTCCCTTCACTCTTCCCCAGGGCTCTGCTTTGGAATTCCTCTTTGGTTGGGACACCTGAGGTAACAAACCTGAAAGGAGACCTCCCATCCCACAGCTTGACGAAAAGGAATTGGGACCGGGCCAAATCCACAAGAGGAGGATTCATCCATGGCCCATGAGGACTCCCCACATTCCACGGCCATCATTGATACAAAATCCAGAGACAAAAGCCTGAGCAAGCGCCTCAGATTCGCTCTTTCTTCATATCCTGATGAGTTCTTCTCATGGTTTGTAGATTGGGCCTGCCATACCTATGTCGCCATACCTAAACTGAGTTTGTGTTTTCAGACTTATGTCCTCAAAGTCCTGGGCCCCACACCCTCCAAGCTGGGGCCCCTGGAGCCACACATTAGGACGCTGCCTAACCAATTCATGGGAATTCTGCCCATTCCATTCTCCAAAATAGTACAAATTATGTCGCCCCTCCCCAGTGCTCTACTCTGGAATCCCTCATTTGGTGGGACACCTGAGGTTAAAAAAGAAAACAACAACAACAAAAAAACGGACTTCTTCCATCCCACAGAATCACCTCAAACTCTTTGGACGGGGCCAAACCACCAGAGAGTAAGACTCGTCCATTTCCCATGAAGTCACCCAGAAATTTCACGACCATGAGTGACACGATATCCAGAGACAAAAACTTGAGCAAGAGCCTCACACTCGCCCTTTTTTCAAATCCTGAAGAGTTCTCCTCATGGTTTGTAGATAAGTCCTGCCAGACCTATGACCCGAAACATAAGCCGAGGTTGTGTTTTCAGACAACTGTCCAAACAGCCCTGGCCTACACAACCTACAGTCTCAGGCCCCTGGAGTCTAACCTGAGGACTGTACTTGCCGTCTCCAAGGGAATTGTGTGTGCCCATTCCAATGGCCACAACCCTTCTAATAGGATAAACCTCCAAAGTCCCTGATCCATCTCAATAGTGGTGGCTTCCCAGGACAAAAAGGGGCAATCTGAGCCCAACTGAGCACCTACCTGCACTCAGACCCATAGACAGATGTCTCCAGAGGTAAAAAGGAAAGAACAGGCCCCTAGGCACTAATCAGATCCATTGCTTTGGTTTCCAGTCATCTCTTCTCAGACGCCTGGATTTCAAAACCAGCAATGGCTTTTTCTTGACTCACCCATCAGAAAACATCTCATCTACACATGGGAAACTTGCACGTTGGAGCTGCGTCAAAGCCTCTATTTAGGAGAATCCTTCAGGGCCCCAGTGCCACCGCTTCATTCCAAGGTCTCCATACACACAAAAGCACATTAGGACCCATCCCCAGGAGAGTCCATTTCAACTCAGCCTCCTCGGTTGCTCCCCCAGATCCAGCAGATCTAATCTGTCTTGTTGCTAGGAGACAATTGGAATGCGAGGTGGGCTACCCAGCCATCCATCCTTAGAACCCTGCTCAGAATCATTGGCCTGGAGCCAAACAACAAGTCTCAATTGTCCTGCAGAAGACACTTTGCAGTTTGGAGCTTCTCACAAATCCCATCGTGGGAAAACCCCCATGGCCTCGTGATGCTCCCCCTTCATGAAGGGGCCATCTTGGACAGAAACTCCACCTGAGCGATCGTCAGATCCTTGCCCTGACTTCAGATGCATGAGATCTCGATTCCGGTCTGTAGATTGTGCCTGCCATGTCCTCACCCAGAAACCTAAGCCTAGCTTGTGTTCTCAGACTTCTGTCCTCAGACTACTGGCCCACAAGCCCTCCACTTTGGCAATCCAGAACTACAATGCAGCACTCTGCCTGCCCTCCAGAAGAAAAGCATTGCCCTCTGGGGCTACCCAGTAACCCCAAGTGAGGATCAACCTGCACCTACTTTGGCTGTACCCCAAATACATAGGCTGACCAGGGCACTAATGCGCTTTCTGACACAGCCTGAGCCTGGACAATCTGGCCCACCCAGACAGCTGGCTGTACACTGAGAACATCTAGCCGTCATGGCCTTAGGGCGTCATCTCTTCCCAACCTCGGTTTTCAGGCTTCAGAATCTAGACCTTATCTCCAATCACTGCCCAGGGTTGAAAATGATGCAGAAATCAGAACTCCTTCCCCATGGCAAGGAACCTTGCGTTTGGAATGTTGTCCAACCTTCAGTGTAGTTGAAGCCAGTGTGGCCCATGAGGCCCCGCCCATGCTCTTGGGCCACATTGGTCACAAACACACATTGTGACCCTCAGGCTGAGCCCAGTCCCCAAGGAAGGCCACTCAGTGGCAGGATGAAGAGATAGCATATTGGTCTTGCCATGCCCCTAGGCCCCAATTTTAAACCATAGTTCGGGTTGCCCCTTCAGTGGTCCCCACGGCTTTCCTTTGGAATTCCTCTTTTGGTGGGACACCTGAGGTAACAATACTGAAAGGAGTCCTTCCATCCCACGGAATGACGAAAAACGATTGGGAATCGGGGCAAATCCTCAGAGAGGAAGATTCATCCATGGCCCATGAGGCCTCCCTGACATTCAACGGCCATTGCTGATACAAAATCCAGAGACAAAAGCCTGAGCAAGCGCCTCAGACTCGCACTTTCTTCATATCCTGAAGAGTTCTTCTCATGGTTTGTTTATCGGGCCTGACATACCTACGTCTCCAAACCTAAGCTGAGTTTGTGTTTTCAGACTTCTGTCCTCAAAATCCTGGGCCACACACTCTCCAGGCTGGGGCCCCTGGAGCCACACATTAGGACTGTGCCTACCAATCCATCGGAATTCTGCCCATTCCATGGTCCAAAATCGTTCAAATTAGGAGAAACCTCCAAAGTCCCTGAGGCCATCCCAATAGTGTAGGACGACCGGAACAAACAAGGGCTATCTGACACCAGCTGATAATCTACCTCCACTCATACCATAGTAGGATGTCCCCAGAGAAGAAGATTGAACCAGACAGGACCCTGGCCATAATAGGATCCCTTGCCTTTGTTTACAGGCATGTCTCCTCAAAAGCCTGATTCCAATATGAGCATAGGTGTTTTCCTGAGGCACCCATCAGAACTCATCTCGTCTCCACAAGGAAACTTGAGCATGGGAGCTATGTCAAAGTTAAGGAGAATTCTTCAGGGTCCCGGAGCCACCGCCCCATTCCAAGGCCCCCATGGACACAAACACACATTAGGCCCCATCCTCGGGAAAGTCTATTTCAACTCAGGCATCCCGGTTGCTCCCGCAGAGCCATCAGATATCAACTGTCTTGTTGCTAGGAGACAATTGGAATGCGAGGCGGTCTTCCCTGGCATCCATCCCCTAAGGGGGCTCTGAAGTCATTCCGTATGGGATGGGATGTCCTGGAGCTGCCCAACAGGTCTCAATGGTCCCGCACAAGGAATCCTTGAAGGGGGCATCCCACAACTCCCACCGTGGGAAAACCTCCATGGCCTTGAGACTCCTCTCTGTTCATGAAGGGGCAGTCATGCACAGAAACTCCAACCTGAGCCAACGTCTAATCCTCGCCTTGACTTCAGATGTTTGAGATATTGGTTCAGAACTGCAGGGGGTACCTGCCGTGCCCTCGCCCTGAAACCCAAGTCTAGCTTATCTTCTCAGACTTCCGTCCTCACACTCCTGGCCCAGAAGCCCTCAAGTTTGGCAAATCCGGACCTACAATGCAGCACTCTGCCTGCTCTCTAAAAAAAAAATTACTGCCTAATGAGCTGCCCAGGCACCTTAAATGAGGATAAACCTACACAGCACTCGACTTTACCCAAATTATATAGTCTAACCTGGGCACTAATGCACTGTCAGACACAACCTGAGCCCAGACCTACTGACCAACACCCAGAAAGCTGACCGACTCTGAGCACATAAGACCCGCCATGTCCTTAGGTCATCATCTCTTCCCTACCTTAGTTTTCAGGCTTCAGAACCGAGACCTTATCTACAATCACGGCCCAGGGTTGAGTGTGATGCAGAAATCAGAACTCCTCATTACCAATGGCAAGAAACCTTGTGGTTGGCACGTTGTCCAATGTTCAGTGTAGGAGAAACCAGCATTCACCCTGAGGCCTCGCCCATTCTTGAGTGCGACGAGGGCATAAACACGCATTGTGACCCTCAGCATGAGTCCTGTCCTTTAGTAAGTCCTCTCAGTGGCTGGACCATTAGATGCCATAATGGTCTTGACATGTCCCTAGGCCCCAATTTTAACCAGATTTCTGATTGTCCAGTCGCCCCTCCCCAGGGCTCTACTCTGGAATCCCTCATTTGGTGGGACACCTGAGGTTTAAAAAGAAAACAACAACAACAAAAAAACGGACTTCTTCCATCCCACAGAATGACCTCATACTCTTTGGACGGGGACAAACCACCAGAGAGTAAGACTCGTCGATTTCCCATGAAGTCACACAGAAATTCCACGACCATGAGTGACACGATATCCAGAGACAAAAACTTGAGCAAGAAAATCACACTCACCCTTTTTTCAAATCTCGAAGAGTTCTCCTCATGGTTTGTAGATAAGTCCTGCCCTACCTATGACCCGAAACATAAGCCGAGGTTGTGTTTTCAGACAACTGTCCAAACAGCCCTGGCCTACACAACCTACAGGCTCAGGCCCCTGGAGTCTAACCTGAGGACTGTACTTGCCCTCTCCAAGGGAATTGTGGGTGCCCATTCCGATGGCCACAACCCTTCTAATAGGATAAACCTCCAAAGTCCCTGATCCATCTCAATAGTGGTGGCTTCCCAGGACAAAAAGGGGCAATCTGAGCCCATCTGAGCACCTACCTGCACTCAGACACATAGACAGATGTCCACAGAGGTAAAAAGGAAAGAACAGGCCCCTAGGCACTAATCAGATCCATTGCTTTGGTTTCCAGGCAACTATCCTCAGACGCCTGGATTTCAAAACCAGCAATGGCTTTTTCTTGACTCAGCCATCAGAAAACGTCTCATCTACACATGGGAAACTGGCACATTGGAGCTGTGTCAAAGGCTCTATTTAGGAGAACCCTTCAGGGTCCCAGTGCCACCGCTTCATTCCAAGGTCTCCATACACACAAAAGCACATTAGGACCCATCCCCAGGAGAGTACATGTCAACACATCCTCCTCGGTTGCTCCCCCATATCCAGCAGACCTAACCTGTCTTGTTGCTAGGAGACAATTGGAATGCGAGGTGGGCTACCCAGCCATCCATCCTTAGAACCCTGCTCAGAATCATTTGCCTGGAGCCAAACAACAGGTCTCAATTGTCCTAATGGGAATTCTGGGGCCACAATGAAGCACTCTGCCTGCCTCCCATAAGAAAAACATTGTCTATGGTGCTGCCCAGAAACGCCAAATGAGGATCAAACTGCTTGGCCCTCGGCAACACCCCAATTGCATAGGCTACCTTAAACACTGATGCTCTGTCGCAAATAGCTTGAGTCCAGACATTCCAACAGACACCGACACAGCTGGCTGCACACCCAGCACATTGGACCTGCCACTGCCTTAGGCTACCATCCATTCCCAACCTGGGTTTTCAGTCATCGGAACCTAGACCTTATCTCCAATCCCTACACAGGGGGAAACCTGATGCACAAGTCAGAACCCCTCCTTGCCCATGGCAAGAAACCTTGCTGCAAGCAGTGAGTCAAAACTTCAGTGTAGGAGAAAACGGCATGGCCCATGAGGCCACACCCATGCGTGAGGGCCGCCTTGGGCACAAACACACATTGTGACCCTCAGCGTGAGTACCTTATTCAAGTAACGCCTCTCACTGACTGGACCATGAGCCCACATATGTGGCTTGCCTTGCCCATAGGCACCCAGGACTAACTAGATCGTGTGTATTCCAGTTGAGGGAACCCACTGCTGTGCTCTAGACTCCTGCTCCTGGGGGGTCCACTGTAGCAGAAAACAGTACTCTTCCCTTCCCACAGAATGAACCCAAACACATGGGAGCTTGGACAATCCCCCGAGAGGAAGGCTCTTCCTCGGCCCCTGAAGCAACCCCTACCCTGAACGGCCACTGTGAACGCAACACCCAGAGACAAAAGCCTGAGCGACTGCCTCCCACTTGCCCTCCTTTGATATCCAGAAGATCTCCCCTCACGGACTGGAGATCAGGCCTGCCATTACCTTGGCCCCTAGTTGAGCCAAGTTTGCTTTTTCAGACATCTCCCCCCACAGCCCTGGCAAACATAGCCTATAGGCTGGGTCCTCTGGAGCCATACCACAGGACCGTGCCTGTTGTCTCCTGGGAAACTGTGTCCATTCCTTTGGACACAAACCTCCAGAATATGAGAAACCTCAAGGCCCCCGAGGATATCCCACTACTGGGAGCCTCCCTGGACACACAGGGGCATTCGGACCCCAGCTGAGCAGCTACATCCACGAAGGCATGCACACAGATGTCAACAGATAGAAGGTTGAGCCGGACAGGCCCTTAGGCCGTAATCTCAACTCTTGCTTTGGTTTCCAGGTGTCACTCCTCAGAGGCTTTGGTTCGAAGAACAGGATATGGGGCTTTCCTGAGGCACTGAACAGAACTCCTCTCGTCTCCACATGGGAAGCTTCCTTGTTGGAGCCGTGTCAACACCTCAGCTTGGAGAATCCTGCAGAGTCCCTGAGCCACCTTCACATTCCTAGGTCTCCCAGGCCACCAAGCCACAGTAGGACTCATCTTCAGGAGAGTCCATTTCAACTCTCCCCTCTGGGTAGCTCACCCAGGGGCCCGCAGATTGAGCCTGCCTTGTCCTGACTAAAGAGTGGGAATATGAGGTGGCGTTCCCAGGCATCCATGCTTAGACACCAGCTCTCAAGTCTTTCCGTATGGGGCCTCCTGGAACCATCCAATAGGACTCGACTGTCCTGCAGAAGGAAACCCTGAGGTTTGGAGTAGTTCACAAATCCCATCATAGGCAAACCTCCCTGGCCTCACCCACACCCTTCAGGAAGAGGCCATGCTGGACAAAAACTCTAGCCTGGGGCACGTCTCATAGTTGACATGGCTTCAGTGCAGGAGATCTCAATTCAGCCTCTGCAGAGTGGGCCTGCCGTGCCCTCGGTCCCAAACCTCACGCTACCTTGTGTTTTCAGACTTCCTTCCTCAGACTCCTGGCAAACAAGCCCTCCGGACTAGGAACTCCAGAACCACAACCCAGCCCAGTGTCTGCCCAACGGAAGAAAAACGTTTCCCTGTGGGGCTCTCCAGAATACCCAGATGCGAATCAATCTGCCTGGGCCTCGACGGTACCCGAACTGGATAGGCTGCTCTGGGCACTCATGCTCTGTCTGACTCAGCCTGAAGCCAGATGTCCAGACAGACAAGGAGAAAGCTGGTCCACACTCAGCACTTCGGACACGCCATGGTCTTATGTCGTCACCACTTCCTAACCTTTGTTTTCAGATATCTGAACCTAGACATTATATCAATTCTCCACACAGCTGGGTATCGCAAACACAAAACAGAACTCCTCCTTCCACATGGCTGTCAAGCTCGCTCTTGCATGGAGTCACACCTTCAGGGTGGGAGAAACCTTCATGGCCCCTGATGCCACGCCCAAACTTGAGTGCTGCTTGGGCACAAATTCACACTGTGACCCTCAGCATGAGCCACATGTCAAAGAAAGGCCTGTCAGGGCAAGGACCAAGAGCCCGCATATGGGGCTTGCCAAGCCCCTATGCACCCAATCCTCACCAGGGTTTGAGTTTTCCAGTCGCCCGGCCCGTACCTGGGGCTCTGTTTTGGAATCCATTTCTTGGAGAGACACATGAGCCAGACAACACGACTCCACCCTTCCCACAAAATGACCCCAAACTCTTGGGAGCTGGGACAATTCCCCAGAGAGTGACACTCGTCCACAGTCCCTGAGGCCACCCCTCCAATCCACGGCTATCCCGGACACAACATCCAGAGACAAAAGCCTGAAGGAACGCCTCCCACCCGCCCTTCTTTCAGAGGCCCAGGAGCTCCCTCTCGGGCTGTACATCCGGCCTGCCATACCCTAGGCGCCACTCATAAGCTGAGTTTGTGTTTTCAGACTTCTGTGCCCACAGCCTGGACTACACAACCTCCAGGCTAGGGCCACTGGAGCCACAGCGAAAGATTGTACCTGCCCTCTCCAAGGAAAGTGTGCCCAATCCATTGACCACAACCCTACAGTTAGGGAAAAGCTCCAAGGCCCCTGAGGCCCTCAATAGTGTAGGCCACCCTGGACTAAGAGGGGCTCTCTGACACCAGCGGAGCAAGTATCTACACTTAGTCTCTCAGACAGTGTCCCCAGAGACAGACGGTTGAAATGGACAGGCCCCCAGGCCCTAATCTGAACCTTAGCTTTGGTTTCCATGTGTCCGTCCTCAGAGGACTGTTTTCGTAGACCAGCACACGGGGCTTTTCCGAGGCACCAAACCAAACCTCTCTCGTCTCCACATGGGGAGCTTTCTTACTGGGGAGGTATCAAACCCTTCAGGTAGGAGAGTTCCGCAGGGCCACTGAACAACCAGCACATTCCAAGGTATCCATGGACCCAAACGCACATTATGACGCATCCTCAGGAGAGGCCATTTCAACTCAGCCCAACTCGCGTGTTCCAAAGGCAGCAGATCAAACATATCTTGTCGCTAATGGCTAATGGGAATGCGAGGCATGCTGTACAGGGATCCATCCTTCGAACCCTGCTCTCCAGTCCTTCCGTATGGTATGTCCTGGAGCCATGCAACAGGACTCGAATGTCCCGCAGAAGGAAACCTTGTAATTTGGGGAAACCTCCAAACTCAGCGTGGGAAAACTTCCTTGGCCTCATGAGGCCCCCGCTTCATGAAGGTGCCATCATGGACACATACTGCAGCCTCAGCCAACGTCTGATCCTCAGCCTGACTTCAGAAGCAGGAGATTTTGATTCAGCCTCTGCAGAGTGGGCCTGCTCTGCCCTGGGCTCCAATCCTCACCCTAGTATGTGTTTTCAGACTTCCGTCCTCACATTCCTGGCCCACAAACCCTCCCTACTGGGAATTCTGGGGCCACAATGAAGCACTCTGCCTGCCTCCCAGGAGAAAAACATTGTCTATGCTGCTGCCCAGAAACCACAAATGAGGATCAAACTGCTTGGCCCTCGGCAACACCCCAATTGCATAGGCTACCTTAAACACTGATGCTCTGTCGCAAATAGCCTGAGTCCAGACATTCCAACAGACACCGACACAGCTGGCTGTACACCCAGCACATTGGACCCGCCACTGCCTTAGGCCACCATCCATTCCCAACCTGGGTTTTCAGTCATCGGAACCTAGACCTAATCTCCAATCCCTGCACAGAGGGGAACCTGATGCACAAGTCAGAACCCCTCCTTGCCCATGGAAAGAAACCTTGCTGCTGGCAGTGAGTCAAACCTTCAGTGTCGGAGAAAACGGCATGGCCCATGAGGCCACACCCATGCGTGAGGGCCTCCTTGGGCACAAACACACATTGTCACCCTCAGCGTGAGTACCTTATTCAAGTAACGCCTCTCACTGACTGGACCAAGAGCCCACATATGTGGCTTGCCTTGCCCATAGGCACCCAGGACTAACTAGAAGGTGTGTATTCCAGTAGAGGGAACCCACTGCTGTTCTCTAGACTCCTGCTCCTGGGGGGTCCACTGTAGCAGAAAACAGTACTCTTCCCTTCCCACAGAATGAACCCAAACACTTGGGAGCTTGGACAATCCCCCGAGTGGAAGTCTCTTCCTCGGCCCCTGAAGCAAACCCTACACTGAACGGCCTCTGTGAACGCAACACACAGAGAAAAAAGCCTGAGCGCCTGCTTCCCACTTGCCCTCCTTTGATATCCAGAGGATCTCCACTCACGGACTGGAGATCAGGCCTGCCATTACCTTGGCCCCTAGCTGAGCCAAATTTGCTTTTTCAGACATCTGTCCCCACAGCCCTGGCAAACACAGCCTCTAGGCTGGGTCCCCTGGAGCCATACCACAGGACCCTGCCTGCTGTCTCCTGGGACTCTGTGTCCATTCCTTTGGCCACACACCTCCAGAATATGAGAATCCTCAAGGACCCCGAGGACATCCCAGTACTGGGAGCCTCCCTTGACACACAGGGGCATTCGGACACAAGCTGAGCAGCTACCTCCACGAAGGCATGCACACAGATTTCAACAGAGTTAGAAGGTTAGCCGGAGAGGCCCTTAGGCCCTAATCTCAACTCTTGCTTTGGTTTCCAGGTTTCACTGCTCAGAGGCTTTGGTTCGAAGAACAGGATATGGGGCTTTCCTGAGGCACTGAACAGAACTCCTCTCGTCTCCACATGGGAAGCTTCCTTGTTGGAGCTGTGTCAACAACTCAGCTTGGAGAATCCTGCAGAGCCCCTGAGCCACCTCCACATTCCAAGGTCTCCCAGGCCACCAAGCCACAGTAGGACTCATCTTCAGGAGAGTCCATTTCAACTCTCCCCTCTGGGTAGCTCACTCAGGAGCCTGCAGATTGAGCCTGCTTGTCCTGACTAAAGAGTGGGAATAAGAGGTGGCATTCACAGGCATCCATGCTCAGACACCTGCCCGTACCTGGGGCTCTATTCTGGAATCCCTTTATTGGAGAGACACATGAGCCAGACAACACGACTCCACCCTTCCCACAAAATGACCCCAAACTCTTGGGAGCTGGGACAAATCCCCAGAGACGGATACTCGTCCACAGTCCCTGAGGCCACCCCTCGAATTCATGGCTATCGCGGACACAACATCCAGAGACAAAAGCCTGAAGGAACGCCTCTCACTCGCCCTTCTTTCAGAGGCCTAGGAGCTCCATCTCGGGCTGTCCATCCGGCCTGCCATACCCTAGGCGCCACTCATAAGCTGAGTTTGTGTTTTCAGACTTCTGTGCCCACAGCCTGGACCCACACGACCTCCAGGCTAGGGCCTCTGGAGCCACAGCGAAAGATTGTGCCTGCCATCTCCACGGAAAGTGTGCCCAATCCATTGACCACAACCCTCCAGGTTAGGGAAAAGATCCAAGGCCGCTAAGGCCATCAATAGAGTAGGCCACCCTGGACTAAGAGGGGTTCTCTAACACCAGCGGAGCAACTATCTCCACTTAGACTCTCAGACAGTGTCCCCAGAGACAGACGGTTGAAATGGACAGGCCCCCAGGCCCTAATCTGAACCTTAGCTTTGGTTTCCATGTGTCCGTCCTCAGAGGACTGTTTTCGTAGACCAGCACACGGGGCTTTTCTGAGGCACCAAACCAAACCTCTCTCGTCTCCACATGGGGAGCGTTCTTACTGGGGATGTATCAAACCCTTCAGGTAGGAGAGTTCCGCAGGGCCACTGAACAACCAGCACATTCCACGATCTCCATGGACCCAAACGCACATTATGACGCATCCTCAGGAGAGGCCATTTCAACTCAGTTCCCTGCGTCGCGTGCCCCAGAGGCAGCAGATCAAACATATCTTGTCGCTTATGGCCAATGGGAATGTGAGGCATGCTGTACAGGGTTCCATCCTTCGAACCCTGCTCTCCAGTCCTTCCGTTGGGTATGTCCTGGAACCATGCAACAGGACTCGAATGTCCCGCAGAAGGAAACCTTGTGGTTTGGGGCAACCTCCAAACTCAGCGTGGGTAAACTTCCTTGGCCTCATGAGGCCCCCACTTCATATGTCCCATCATGGACACATACTCCAGCCTCAGCCAACGTCTGATCCTCAGCCTGACTTCAGATGCAGGAGATTTTGATTCAGCCTCTGCAGAGTGGGCCTGCTCTGCCCTGGGCTCCAATCCTCACCCTAGCTTGTGTTTCCAGACTTCCGTCCTCACACTCCTGGCCCACAAACCCTCCCTACTGGGAATTCTGGGGCCACAATGAAACACTCTGCCTGCCTCCCAGGAGAAAAACCTTGTCTATGGTGCTGCCCAGAAACCCCAAATGAATATCAAACTGCTTGGCCCTAGCAACACCCCAATTGCATAGGCTACCTTAAACACTGATGGTCTGTTGCAAATAGCCTGAGCCCAGGCCTTCCAACAGACACCGACACTGCTGGCTGCACACCAAGCACATTGGACCCGCCACTGCCTTAGGCCACCATCCATTCCCAACCTGGGTTTTCAGTCATCGGAACCTAGATCTTATCTCCAATCCCTGCACAGGGGGGAACCTGATGCACAAGTCAGAACTCCTCCTTCCCCATGGCAAGATACCTTGCTGCTGGCAGTTAGTCAAATCTTCAGTGTAGGAGAAAACGGCATGGCCCATGAGGCCACGCCCAAGCGTGAGGGCCGCCTTGGGCACAAACACACATTGTGACCCTCAGCGTGAGTACCTTATTCAAGTAACGGATCTCAGTGACTGGACCAAGAGCCCGCATATGTGGCTTGCCATGCCCATAGGCACCCAGGACTAACTAGATGGTGTGTATTCCAGTTAAGGCAACCCATTGCTGTGCTCTAGAGTCCCTCTCCTGGGTGGTCCCATGTGGCTGAAAACAGTATTCTTCCATTCCCACAGAATGAACCCAAACATTTGGGAGCTTGGACAATCCCCCGAGAAGAAGTCTCTTCCTCGGCGCCTGAAGCAACCCCTACCCTGAACGGCCTCTGTGAACTCAACACCCAGAGACAAAAGCCTGAGCGACTGCCTCCCACTTGCCCTCCTTTGATATCCAGAGGATCTCCCCTCTCGGACTGGAGGCCTGCCATTACCTTGGCTCCTAGCTGAGCCAAGTTTGCTTTTTCAGACATCTGTCCCCACAGCCCTGGCAAACACAGCCTCTAGGCTGGGTACCCTGGAGCCATACCACAGGACCGTGCCTGCTGTCTCCTGGGAAACTGTGTCCATTCCTTTGGCCACACACCTCCAGAATATGAGAATCCTCAAGGACCCCGAGGACATCCCACTACTGGGAGCCTCCCTGGACACACAGGGGCATTCGGACACAAGCTGAGCAGCTACCTCCACGAAGGCATGCACAGAGATTTCAACAGAGTTAGAAGGTTGAGCTGGACAGGCCCTTAGGCCCTAATCTCAACTCTTGCTTTGGTTTCCAGGTGTCACTCCTCAGAGGTTTTGGGTCGAAGAACAGGATATGGGGCTTTCCTGAGGCACTGAACAGAACTCCTCTCATCTCCACATGGGAAGCTTCCTTGTTAGAGCCGTGTCAAACACCTCAGGTTGGAGAATCCTGCAGAGTCCCTGAGCCACCTCCACATTCCAAGGTCTCCCAGGCCACCAAGCGACAGTAGGACTCATCTTCAGGAGAGTACATGTCAACTCACCGCTCTGTCTACCTCACCCAGGAGCCCGCAGATTGAGCCTGCCTCGTCCTGACTAAAGAGTGGGAATATGAGGTGGCGTTCCCAGGCATCCATGCTTAGACCCCTGCTCTCGAGTCTTTCCGTATGGGACCTCCTGAACCATCCAATAGGACTCGACTGTCGTGCAGAAGGAAACCTTGAGGTTTTGAGTAGTTCACAAATCCCAACGTAGGCAAACCTCCCTGGCATAATGAAGCCCACACACCCTTCCGGAAGAGGCCATGCTGGACAAAAACTCTAGCCTGAGGCACGTCTCATAGTTGACATGCCCTCAGTGCAGGAGATCTCGATTCAGCCTCTGCAGAGTGGGCCTGCCGTGCCCTCGGTCCCAAACCTCACGCTAGCTGGTGTTTTCAGACTTCCTTCCTCAGACTCCTGGCAAACAAGCCCTCCGGACTAGGAACTCCAGAACCACAACCCAGCCCAGTGTCTGCCCAACGGAAGAAAAACGTTTCCCTGTGGGGCTCTCCAGAAAACCCAGATGAGGATCAACCTGCTCGGGCCTCGACGGTACCCGAACTGGATAGGCTGCTCTGGGCACTCATGCTCTGTCTGACACAGCCTGAATCCAGACGTCCAGACAGACAAGGAGGCAGCTGGCCGCACACCCAGCTCTTCAGACTCGTCATGGTCTTATGCCGTCACCTCTTCATAACCTTGGTTTTCAGATATCTGAACCTAGACATTATATCAATTCCCCATACAGATGGCTATCGCAAGCACAAACAAACTCCTCCTTCCCCATGGCTGTAAAGCTTGCTCTTCTCATGGAGTCACACCTTCAGGGTGGGAGAAACCTTTATGCCCATTGAAGCCATGCCCAAATTGAGTGTTGCTTTTACACAAATTCACACTGCGACCCTCAGCATGAGCCCCATGTCAAAGAAAGGCCTGTCAGGGCCTTGACCAAGAGCCCGCATATGGGGCTTGCCAAGCCCCTATGCACCCTATCCTCACCAGGGTTTGAGTTTTCCAGTCGCCCCGCCCACACCTGCGGCTCTGTTCTGGAATCCCTTTCTTGGGGAGACACATGAGCCAGACAACACGACTCCACCCTTCCCACAAAATGACCCCAAACTCTTGGGAGCTGGGACAAATCCCCAGAGAGGGATACTCGTCCACAGTCCCTGAGGCCACCCCTCCAATCCACGGCTATCCCGGACACAACATTCAGAGACAAAAGCCTGAAGGAACACCTCCCACTCGCCCTTGTTTCAGAGGCCCAGGAGCTCCCTCTCGGGCTGTACATCCGGCCTGCCATACCCTAGCGCCACTCATAAGCTGAGTTTGTGTTTTCAGAATTCTGTGCCCACAGCCAGGACCCACACAACCTCCAGGCTAGGGCCTCTGGAGCCACAGCGAAAGATTGAGCCTGCCCTCTCCAAGGAAAGTGTGCCCAATCCATTGACCACAACCCTCCAGGTTAGGGAAAAGCTCTAAGGGCCCTGAGTCCATCAATAGTGTAGGCCACCCTGGACTAAGAGGGGCTCTCTGACACCAGCGGTGCAACTATCTCCACTTAGACTCTCAGACAGTGTCCCCAGAGACAGAAGGTTGAAATGGACAGGCCCCTGGGCCCTAATCTGAACCTTAGCTTTGTTTTCCATGTGTCCGTCCTCAGAGTACTGTTTTCGTAGACCAGCACACGGGGCTTTTCTGAGGCACCAAACCAAACCTCTCTTGTCTCCACATGGGGAGCTTTCTTGCTGGGGATGTATCAAACCCTTCAGATAGGAGAGTTCCGCAGGGCCACTGAAAAACCAGCGCATTCTAAGGTCTCCATGGACCCAAACGCACATTATGACGCATCCTCAGGAGAGGCCATTTCAACTCAGCCCCTTGGGTAGCGTGCCCCAGTGTCAGCAGATCAAACATATCTTGTCGCTAATGGCCAATGGGAATGCGAGGCATGCTGTACAGGGATCCATCCTTCGAACCCTGCTCTCCAGTCCTTCCGTTGGGTATGTCCTGGAGCCATGCAACAGGACTCGATTGTCCCGCAGAAGGAAACCTTGTTGTTTGGGGCAACCTCCAAACTCAGCGTGGGAAAACTTCCTTGGCCTCATGAGGCCCCCACTTCATGAAGTTGCCATCATGGACACATACTCCAGCCTCAGCCAACGTCTGATCCTCAGCCTGACTTCAGATGCAGGAGATTTTGATTCAGCCTCTGCAGAGTGGGCCTGCTCTGCCCTTGGCTCCAATCCTCACCCTACCTTGTGTTTTCAGACTTCCGTCCTCTCACTTCTGGCCCACAAACTCTCCCTTCAGGGAATTCTGGGGCCACAATGAAGCACTCTGCCTTACTCCCAGGAGAAAAACATTGTCTATCGTGCTGCCCAGAAACCCCAAATGAGGATCAAACGGCTTGGCCCTTAGCAACACCCCAACTGCATAGGCTACCTTAATCACTGATGCTCTGTCACACACTGAGCACGTCAGAACCGCCATGGCCGTAGGTCGTCATCTCTTCCCAACTGCGTTTTTCAGGCTTCAGAACATAGAACTTATCTCCAACCACTGCCCAGGGTTGAAAATGATGCAGAAATCAGAGCTCCTTCCCCATGGCTAGTAACCTTGTGACTGGTATGTTGTCCATAGTTCAGTGTAGTTGAAACCAGTGTGGCCCATGAGGCCCCGCCCATGCTCGCGGGCCACATTGGTCAAAAACACACATTGTGACCCTCAGCCTGAGCCAGTCCTCAAGTAAGGCCTCTCATTGTCTGGATGAAGAGACAGCATATTGGGCCTGCCATGCCCCTAGGCTCCAAATTTTAACCATAGTTTGGGTAGTCCCTTCACTCTTCCCCAGGGCTCTGCTTTGGAATTCCTCTTTGGTTGGGACACTTGAGGTATCAAACCTGAAAGGAGACCTCCCATCCCACAGACTGACGAAAAACAATTGGGACCGGCCAAAACCACAGAGAGGAAGATTCGTCCATGGCCCATAAGGCCACCCCACATTCCTCGGCCATCCTTGATACTAAATATAGATACAAAAGCCTGAGAAAGCGCCTCAGACTCGCTCTTTCTTCATATCCTGAAGAGTTCTTCTCATGGTGTGTAGATTGGGCCTGCCATACCTACATCCCCACACCAAAGCTGAGTTTGTGTTTTCAGACTTCTGTCCTCAAAGTACTGGGCCACACACCCTCCAGGCTGGGGCCCCTGTAGCCACACATTAGAAATGTGCCTACCCAATCCATGGTAATTCTGCCCATTCCATTGTCCAAATTCGTACGGATTAGGAGAACCCTCCAAATTCCCCGAGGCCATCCCAATAGTGTAGGTCTCCCAGGTCAAACAAGGGCGGACTGATACCAGCTGAGCATCTACCTCCACTCATACCATAGATGGATGTCCCCAGAGAATAGATTGAACCAGACAGGACCCTAGGCCATTATCAAATCCATTGCTTTGGTTTACAGGCATGTCTCCTCAAAAGCCTGGATTCCAATTCCAACATACGGAAATTCCTGAGGCACCCATCAGAACAAATCTCATCTCCAAAGGATACTTGTGCATGTCTTCAGAACATAGAACTTATCTCCAACCACTACCCAGGGTTGAAAATGATGCAGAAATCAGAGCTCCTTCCCCAAGGCTAGTAACCTTGTGACTGGCATGTTGTCCAAAGTTCAGTGTAGTTGAAACCAGTGTGGCCCATGAGGCCCCGCCCATGCTCGCGGGCCACATTGGTCAAAAACACACATTGTGACCCTCAGCCTGAGCCCAGTCCTCAAGTAAGGCCTCTCAGCGGCTGGATGAAGAGACAGCATATTGGGCCTGCCATGCCCCTAGGCCCCAATTTTTAACCATAGTTTGGGTTGTCCCTTCACTCTTCCCCAGGGCTCTGCTTTGTAATTCCTCTTTGGTTGGGACACCTGAGGTAACAAACCTGAATGGAGACCTCCCTTCCCACAGAATGACGAAAAACAATTGGGACCGGGCCAAATCCACAGAGAGGAAGATTCGTCCATGGCCCATAAGGCCTCCCCACATTCCTCGGCCTTGGTTGATACAAAATATAGAGACTAAAGTCTGAGCAAGTGTCTCAGATTTGCTCTTTCTTCATATCCTGAAGAGTTTTTCTCATGGTTTGTAGATTGGGCCTGCCATACCTACGTCCCCAACCTAAGCTGAGTTTGTGTTTTCAGACTTCTGTCCTCAAAGTTCTGGGCCACACACTCCAGGCTGGGGCCCCTGGAGCCACACACTAGGACTGTACCTACGCCATGCATGGGAATTCTGCCCATTCCATTGTCCAAAATCGTACAAATTACGAGAACCCTCCAAAGTACCCGAGGCCATCCCAATAGTGTAGGTCTCCCTGGACAAACATGGGCGGTCTGACACCAGCTGAGCATCTACCTCCACTCATACCATAGATGGATGTCCCTAGAGAAGAAGATGGAACCAGACAGGACACTAGGCCATAATCGGATCCATTGATTTGGTTTACAAGCATGTCTCCTCAGAAGCCTGGATACCAATACCAGCATAGGGGGGTTTCCTGAGAACCCATCAAAACAAATCTCGTCTCCGCAAGGAAACTTGTGCATGGGAGCTATGTCAAAAGCTTAGGAGAATACTTCAGGGGCCCGGTGCCACTGCCCCATTCCAAGGCACCCATTGACACAAACACACATTAGGCCCCATCCTCAGGAAAGTGCATTTAAACTCTCCACCCCGGTTGCACCTGCATAGCCATCCGATCTCAAGTGTCTTTTGCTAGGAGACAATTGGAATGCAAGGCGGGCTTCCCTTGCATCCATCCTCGAACGGTGCTCTGGAGTCTTTCCATATGGGATGTCCTGGAGCTGCGCAACATTTCTCAATTGTCCCGCAGAAGGAATCCTTGAAGGGGGCATCCCACAACTCCCACTGTGGGAAAACCTCCATGGCCTTGAGACTCCACTCCGTTCATGAAGGGCAGTCATTCACAGAAACTCCATCCTGAGCCATCGTTTGATCCTCGGCGTGACTTCATTTGCTTGAGATATTGGTTCAGATCTGCAGGGGGTACCTGCCGTGCCTTCGGCCTGAAGCCCAAGTCTAGCTTGTGTTCTCAGACTTCTGTCCTCACAAGCCTGGCCCAGAAGCCCTCAAGTTTGGCAATTCTGGACTGACAACGCAGCACTCTGCCTGGCCTCTAGAAAAAATATATTGCCTAATGAGCTGCCAGGCACCTGAATGGAGGATAAACGTACACGGCACTCGACTGTATCTAAATTAAATAGTCTAACCTGGGCACTAATGCACTGTCTGACACAACCTGAGCCCGAACCTCCTGACCAACACCAAGGCACGTGACCGCACACTGAGCACGTCAGACCCACCATGGCCTTAGGTCGTCATCCCTTCCCAACTGCGGTTTTCAGGCTTCAGAACCTAGACCTTATCTCCAACAACCGCCCAGGTTTGAAAATGATGCAGAAATCAGAACTACTGCCCCATGGCTAGAAACCTTGTGATTGGCAAGTTGTCCAAAATTCAGTGTAGTTGAAACCAGTGTGTCCCATGAGGCCCCGCACATGCTCGTGGGCCACATTGGTCAGAAACACACATTGTGACCCTCAGCCTGAGCCCAGTCCTCAAGTAAGGCCTCTCAGTGGCTGGATGAAGAGACAGCATATTGGGCCTGCCATGCCCCTAGGCTCCAATTTTTAACCATAGTTTGGGTTGTCCCTTCACTCTTCCCCAGGAGTGCATTCCCCTGCTTTGGAATTCCTCTTTGGTTGGGACACCTGAGATAACAAACCTGATTGGAAACTTCCCATCCCACATATTGACAAAAAACAATTGGGACCGGGCCAAATCCACAGAGAGGAAGATTCGTCCATGGCCCATGAGGCCTCCCCACGTTCCACGGCCATCGTTGATACAAAATATAGAGACAAAAGCCTGACAAGCGCCTCTGACTCGCTCTTTCTTCATATCCTGAAGAGTTCTTGTCATGGTGTGTAGATTGAGCCTGCCATACCTACATCCCCACACCTAAGCTGAGTTTGTTTTTTCAGACTTCTGTCCTCCATGTCCTGGGCCACACACCCTCCAGGCTTGGGCCCATGGAGCCACACATTAGGGATATGCCTACCCAATCCATGGAATTCTGCCCATTCCATTGTCCTAATTCGTACAAATTAAGAGAACCCTCCAAAGTCTCCGAAGCCATCACAATAGTGTAGGTCTCCCGGGTCAAACAAGGGAGGACTGACACCAGCTGTGAATATACCTCCACTCATACCATAGATGGATGTCCCCAGAGAAGAAGATGGAACCAGACAGGACCCTAGGACATAATCGGATCCATTGCTTTGGTTTACAGGCATGTCTCCTCAAAAGCCTGTATTCCAATTCCAGCATAGGGAGTTTCCTGAGGCAGCCATCAGAACAAATCTCGTCTCCACAAGGATACTTGAGCATGGGAGCTATGTCAAAAGTTTAGGAGAATACTTCAGGGTCCCGGTGCCGCCACCCCATTCTAAGGACCCCATATACACAAACACACATTAGGCCCCATCCTCAGGAAAGTCCATTTCACCTCAGCCACCCCGATTGCTCCTGCAGAGACATCACATCTCAACTGACTTGTTGCTAGGAGACATTTGGAATGCGAGGTGGGCTTCCCTGGCATCCATCCTCAAACGGTGCTCTGGAGTCAGTCCATATGGGATGTCCTAGAGCTGCTCAACAGGTGTCAATTGTCCCACATAAGGAATCCTTGAAGGGGAAATCCCACAACTCCCAACGTGGGAAAACCTCCATGGCCTTGAGACTCCGCTCCATTCATGAAGGGGAAGTCATGCACAGAAACTCCAACCTGAGCCAACTTCTGATCCTCGCCTTGACATCAGATGCTTGAGATATTGGTTCATATCTGCAAGGGGTACCTGTCGTGCCCTCGACCTGAATCCAAAGACTCGCCTGTGTTCTCAGACTTCTGTCCTCACCCTCCTGGACTAGAAGCCCTCAAGATTGGGAATTCCGGACCCACAATGCAGCACTCTGCCTGCACTCTAGAAAGAATATATGGCCTAATGAGCTGCCCAGGCACCTCAAATGAGGAAAAACCTACACAACACTCGACTGGGCACTAGTCTAACCTGGGCACTAATGCACTGTCTGACACAACCTAAGCCCGAACCTCCTGACCAACAACCAGACAGCTGACCGCACACTGAGCACATCAAACCCACCATGGCCTTAGGTCATCATCTCTTCCCAACTGCGGTTTTCAGGCTTCCGAACCTAGACCTTATGTCCAACCACTGCCCAGGGTTGAAAATGATGCAGAAATCAGAACTCCTTCACCATTGCAAGAGACCTTGTGATTGGAATGTTGTCAAAAGTTCAGTGTAGTTGAAACCAGTGTAGCCCATGAGGCCCCGCCCATGCTCGCGGGCCACATTGGTCACAAACACACATTGTGACCCTCAGGCTGAGACCAGTCCTCAAGTAAGGCCTCTCAGTGGCTGGATGAAGAGACAGCATATTGGGCCTGCCATGCCCCTAGGCCCCAATTTTTAACCATAGTTTGGGTTGTCCCTTCATTCTTCCCCAGGTCTCTGCTTTGCAATTCCTCTTTGGTTTGGACACCTGAGGTAACAAACCTGAAAGGAGACCTCCCATCCCACAGATTGACGAAAAACAATTTGGACCGGGCAAAATCCACAGAGGAAGATTCGTCCATTGCCCATGAGGACTCCCCACATTCCACGGCCATCGTTGATACAAAATCCAGAGACAAAAGCCTGAGCAAGCGCCTCAGACTCGCTCATTCTTTATATCCAGATAGTTCTTCTCATGGTTTATAGATTGGGCCTACCATACCTATGTCCCCAAACCAAGCTGAGTTTGTGTATTCAGATTTCTGTCCTCAAAGTCCTGGGCCACACACCCTCCAGTCTGGGGAGGTGGAGCCACACATTAGGACGCTGCCTACCCAATCCTTGGGAATTCTGCCCGTTCCATTGTCCAAATTCGTAAAAATAGGAGAACCCTCCAAAGTCCCCAAGGCCGTCCCAATAGTGTAGGTCTCCCGGGACAAACAAGGGCGGTCTGTCACCAGCTGAGCATCCACCTCCACTCATACCATAGATGGATGAACCCAGAGGAGAAGATTGAACCAGACAGGACCCTAGGCCATAATCGGATCCATTGCTTTGGTTTACAGGCATGTCTCCTCACATGCCTGGATTCCAATACCAGCATAGGGGGTTTCCTGAGGCACCCATCAGAACAATTCACATCTCCCCAAGGAAACTTGAGCATGGGAGCTATGTCAAATCTAAGGAGAATTCTTCAGGGTCCCGGTGCCACCGCCCCATTCCAAGGCCCCCATGGACACAAACACACATTAGGCCCCATCCTCGGGAAAGTCCATTTCAACTCAGCCACCCCGGTTGCTCCCTCAGAGCCATCAGATCTCAACTGTCTTGTTGCTAGGAGACAATTGGAATGCGAGCCGGTCTTCCCTGGCATCCATCCTCAAACGGTGCTCTGGAGTCATTCCATAGGGGATGTCCTGGTGCTGCCCAACAGGTCTCAATTGTCCCACAGAAGGAATCCTTGAAGGGGGCATTCCACAACTCTCAACGTGGGAAAACCTCCATGGCCTTGAGACTTTGCTCCCTTCATGAAGGGGGAGTCATGCACAGAAACTCCAACCTGAGCCAACGTCTGATCCTCGCCGTGACTTCAGATGCTTGAGATATTGGTTCAGATATGCAGGGGGTAACTGCCGTGCCCTTGGCCTGAAGTCCAAGTCTAGCTTGTGTTCTCAGACTTCTGTCCTCACAATCCTAGCCCAAAGCCCTCAAGTTTGGCAATTCCGGATCCCACAATGCAGCACTCTGCCTGCACTCTAGAAAAAATATCTTGCCTAATGAGCTGCCCAGTTACCTCAAATGAGGATAAACCTACACGGCACTCGACTGTACCCAAATTATATAGTCTAACCTGGGCAATAATGCACTGTCTGACACAACCTGAGCCCGAACCTCCTGACCAACAACCAGGAAGCTGACCGCACACTGAGCAAGTCAGACCCGCCATGGCCTTAGGTCGTCATGTCTTCCCAACTGCAGTTTTCAGGCTTTAGAACATAGACCTTATCTCCAACCACTGCCCAGGGTTGAAAATGATGCAGAAATCAGAACTCCTTCCCCATGGCTAGAAACCTTGTGATGGCATGTTGTCCAAAGTTCAGTGTAGATCAAACCGGTGTGGCCCATGCGGCGCCGCCCATGCTTGCGAGCCACATTGGTCAAAAACACACATTGTGACCCTCAGCCTGAGCCCAGTCCTCAAGTAAGGCCTCTCAGTGGCTGGATGAAGAGACAGCATATTGGGCCTGCCATGCCCCTAGGCCCCCATTTTTAACCATAGTTTGGGTTGTCCCTTCACTCTTCCCCAGGGCTCTGCTTTGGAATTCCTCTTTGGTTGGGACACCTGAGGTAACAAACCTGAAAAGAGAACTCCCATCCCACAGACTGACGAAATACAATTGGGACCGGGCCAAATCCACAGAGAGGAAGATTCGTCCATGGCCCATAAGTCCTCCCCACAATCCTAGGCCATTGCTGATACAAAATATAGAGACAAAAGACTGAGCAAGCGCCACAGACTCGCTCTTTCTTCAATCCTGAAGAGTTCTACTCATGGTTTGTAGATTGGGCCTGCCATACCTACGTCACCAAACTAAGCTGAGTTTGTGTTTTCAGACTTCTGTCCTCAAAGTTCTGGGCCACACACACTCCGGCTGGGCCCTAGGAACCACACATTAGGACAGTACCTACCCCATGCATGGGAATTCTGCCCATTCCATTGTCCAAAATCGTACAAATTAGGAGAACCCTCCAAAGTACCCGAGGCCATCCCAATAGTGTAGGTCTCCCGGGACAAACAAGGGCGGTCTGACACCAGCTGAGCATCTACCTCCACTCATACCTAGATGGATGTCCCCAAAGAAGAAGATGGAACCAGACAGGACACTAGGCCATAATCGGATCCATTGATTTGGTTTACAGGCATGTCTCCTCAAAAGCCTGGATTCCAATACCATCATAGGGGGGTTTCCTGAGCATCCATCAGAACAAATCTCGTCTCCACAAGGAAACTTGTGCATGGGAGCTATGTCAAAAGCTTAGGAGAATACTTTAGGGGCCCGGTGCCACTGCCGCATTCCAAGGCCCCCATGGACACAAACACACATTAGGCCCCATCCTCAGGAAAGTCCATTTCAACTCAGCCACCCCGGTTGCTCCTGCATAGCCACCAATCTCAAGTGTCTTTTGCTAGGAGACAATTGGAATGCAAGGCAGGCTTCCCTTGCATCCATCCTCGAACGGTGCTCTGGAGTCTTTCCATATGGGATGTCCTGGAGCTGCGCAACAGTTCTCAATTGTCCCGCAGAAGGAATCCTTAAAGGGGGCATCCCCCAATTCCCAACGTGGGAAAACCTCCATAGCCTTGAGACTCCGCGCCGTTCATGAAAGGCAGTCATTCACAGAAACTGCAACCTGAGGCATCGTCTGATCCTCGCCGTGACTTCATTTGCTTGAGATATTGGTTCAGATCTGCAGGGAATACCTGCCGTGCCCTCGGCCTGAAGCCCAAGACTAGCTTGTGTTCTCAGACTTCTGTCCTCACACTCCTGGCCCAGAAGCCCTCAAGTTTGGCAATTCCGGAATCACAATGCAGCACTCTGCCTGCCCTCTAGAAAAAATATATTCTCAAATGAGCTGCACAGGCACCTCGAAGGAGGATAAACGTACACGGCACTCGACTGTACCCTAATTAAATGGTCTAACCTGGGCACTAATGCACTGTCTGACAGAACCTGAGCCCGAACCTCCTGACCAACACCCAGGCACCTGACCGCACACTGAGTACGTCAGACCCGCCATGGCCTTAGGTCGTCATCCCTTCCCAACTGTGGTTTTCAGGCTTCAGAACCTAGACCTTATATCCAACCACCGCCAAGGTTTGAAAATGATGCAGAAATCAGAACTCCTGCCCCATGGCTAGAAACCTTGTGTTTGGCATGTTGTCCAAAGTTCAGTGTAGTTGAAACTACTGTGTCCCATGTGGCCCCGCCCATGCTCGTGGGCCACATTGGTCAGAAACACACATTGTGACCCTCAGCCTGAGCCCAGTTTTCAAGTAAGGCCTCTCAGTGGTTGGATGAAGAGTGGATAATGGGCCTGCCAGCCCCTAGGCCCCAATTTTTAAACATAGTTTGAGTTGTCCCTTCACTCTTCTCCAGGGCTCTGCTTTGGAATTCCTCTTTGGTTGGAACACCTGAGGTAACAAACCTGAAAGGAGACCTCCCATACCACAGATTGACGAAAAACTATTAGGACCATGCCAAATCTACAGAGGGAAGATTCGTCCATGGCCCATGAGGCCTCCCCACATTCCACGGCCATCGTTGATACAAAATATAGAGACAAAAGCCAGAGCAAGCGCCTCAGACATGCTCTTTCTTCATATCCTGAAGAGTTCTTCTCATGGTTTGTAGATTGGGCCTTCCATACCTACGTACCCACACCTAAGCTGAGTTTGTGTTTTCAGACTTCTGTCCTCAAAGTCCTGGGCCACACACCCTCCAGGCTGGGGCCCCTGGAGCCACACAATAGGAATGTGCCTACCCAATCCATGGGAGTTCTGCCCATTCCATTGTCCAAAATCTTAACAAATTAGTAGAACCCTCCAAAGTCCCCGAGGCCATCTCAATAGTGTAGGTCTCCCGGGTCAAAAAAGGGCGGACTGACACCAGCTGAGCATCTACCTCCACTCATACCATAGATGGATGTCCCCAGAGAATAGATTGAACCAGACAGGACCCTAGGCGATAATCGGATCCATTGCTTTGGTTTACAGGCATGTCTCCTCAAAAGTCTGGATTCCAATTCCAGCATAGGGGGTTTCCTGAGGCACCCATCAGAAAAAATCTCGTCTCCACAAGGATACTTGTTCATGGGAGCTATGTCAAGCTTAGGAGAATACTTCAGGGTCCCAGTGCCACCGCCCCAAACTAAGGCCCCCATGGACACAAGCACACATTAGGCCCCATCCTCAGGAAAGTCCATTTATCCTCAGCCACCCTGGTTGCTTCTGCAGAGCCATCACATCTCAACTGTCTTGTTGTTAGGAGAAAATTGGAATGTGACGCGGGCTACCCTGGCATCCATTACTTAAGGTGCTCTGGAGTCATTCCATATGGGATGTCCTGGAGCTGCCCAACAGGTGTCAATTGTCCCGCATAAGGAATCCTTGAAGGGGGCATCCCACAACTCCCAACGTGGGAAAACCTCCATGGCCTTGAGACTCCACTCCGTTCATGAAGGGCAGTCAGTAACAGAAACTCCAACCTGTACCAACGTCTGATCCTCGCCTTGACTTCAGATGCTTGAGATATTGGTTC
>NW_028134095.1:0-56000 GCF_964662115.1 Mustela nivalis | reverse complement strand
CGTGAGCCAGACAACACTTTTCCACCCTTCCCACAAAATGACCCCAAACTCTTGGGAGCTGGGACAAATCCCCAGAGAGGGATACTCGTCCACAGTCCCTGAGGCCACCCCTCCAATCCACGGCTATCTCGGACACAACATCCAGAGACAAAAGCCTGAAGGAACGCCTCCCACTCGCCCTTGTTTCAGAGGCCGAGGAGCTCCCTCTCGGGCTGTACATCCGGCCTGCCATACCCTAGGCGCCACTCATAAGCTGAGTTTGTGTTTTCAGACTTCTGTGCCCTCAGCCTGGACCCACACAACCGCCAGGCTAGGGCCTCTGGAGCCACAGCGAAAGATTGTGCCTGCCCTCTCCAAGGAAATTGTGCCCAATCCATTGACCACAACCCTACAGGTTAGGGAAAAGCTCCAAGGCCCCTGAGGCCATCAATAGTGTAGGCCACCCTGGACTAAGAGGGGCTCTCTGACACCAGCGGAGCAACTATCTCCACTTAGACTCTCAGACAGTGTCCCCAGAGACAGAAGGTTGAAATGGACAGGCCCCCAGGCCCTAATCTGAACCTTAGCTTTGGTTTCCATGTGTCCGTCCTGAGAGGTCTGTTTTCGTAGACCAGCACACGGGGCTTTTCTGAGGCTCCAAACCAAACCTCTCTCGCCTCCACATGGGGAGCTTACTTACTGGGGATGTATCAAACCCTTCAGGTAGGAGAGTTCCGCAGGGCCACTGAACAACGAGCACATTCCAAGGTTTCCATGAACCCAAACGCACATTATGACGCATCCTCAGGAGAGGCCATTTCAACTCAGCCCCCTGGTTAGCGTGCCCCAGAGGCAGCAGATCAAACATATCTTGTGGCTAATGGCCAATGGGAAAGCGAGGCATGCTGTACAGGGATCCATCCTTCAAACCGTGCTCTCCAGTCCTTCCGTATGGTATGTCCTGGAGCCATGCAACAGGACTCGAATGTCCCACAGAAGGAAACCTGGTGGTTTGGGGCAACCTCCAAACTCAGCGTGGGAAAACTTCCTTGGCCTCATGAGGCCCCCGCTTCATGAAGGTGCCAACATGGACACATACGCCAGCCTCAGCCAACGTCTGATCCTCAGCCTGACTTCAGATGCAGGAGATTTTGATTCAGCGTCTGCCTAGTGGGCCTGCTCTGCCCTTGGCTCCAATCCTCACTTTAGCTTGTGTTCCTAGACTTCCGTCCTCACACTCCTGGCCCGCAAACCCTCCCTACTGGGAATTCTGGGGCCACAATGAAGCACTCCGCCTGCCTCCCAGGAGAAAAACTTTGTCTATGGTGCTGCCCAGAAACCCCAAATGAGGATCAAACTGCTTGGCCCTCGGCAACACCCCAATTGCATAGGCTACCTTAAACACTGATGCTCTGTCGCAAATAGCCTGAGCCCAGACCTTCCAACAGACACCGACACAGCTGGCTGCACACCCAGCACATTGGACCCGCCACTGCCTTAGGCCACCATCCATTCCCAACCTGGGTTTTCAGTCATCAGAACCTAGACCTTATCTCCAATCCCTGCACAGGGGGGAACCTGATGCACAAGTCAGAACCCCTCCTTCCCCATGGCAAGAAACCTTGCTGCTGGCAGTGAGTCAAACCTTCAGTGTAGGAGAAAACGGCATGGCCCATGAGGCCACGCCCATGTGTGAGGGCCGCCTTGGGCACAAACACACATTGTGACCCTCAGCGTGAGTACCTTATTCAAGTAACGCCTCTCAGTGATTGGAACAAGAGCCCGCATATGTGGCTTGCCATGCCCATAGGCACGCAGGACTAACTAGATGGTGTGTATTCCAGTTGAGGGAACCCACTGCTGTGCTCTAGAGTCCCTCTCCTGGGGGGTCCCCTGTGGCAGAAAACAGTACTCTTCCCTTCCCACAGAATGAACCCAAACACTTGGGAGCTTGGACAATCCCCCGAGAGGAAGGCTCTTCCTCGGCCCCTGAAGCAACCCCTACCCTGAACGGCCACTCTGAACGCAACACCCAGAGACAAAAGCCTGAGCGACTGCCTCCCACTTGCCCTCCTTTGATATCCAGAGGATCTCCCCTCTCGGACTGGAGATCAGGCCTGCCATTACCTTGGCCCCTACCTGAGCCAAGTTTGCTTTTTCAGACATCTGTCCCCACAGCCCTGGCAAACACAGCCTCTAGGCTGGGTCCTCTGGAGCCATACCACAGGACCATGCCTGCTCTCTCCTGGGAAACTCTGTCCATTCCTTTGGCCACACACCTCCAGAATATGAGAAACCTCAAGGCCCCCGAGGACATACCATTACCGGGAGCCTCCCTGCACACACAGGGGCCTTCGGACACAAGCTGAGCTGCTACCTCCATGAAGGCATGCACACAGATGTCAACAGAGATAGAAGGTTGAGCCCGACAGGCCCTTAGGCCCTAATCTCAACTCTTGCTTTGTTTTCCAGGTGTCACTCCTCAGAGGCTTTGGTTCGAAGAACAGGATATGGGGCTTTCCTGAGGCACTGAACAGAACTTCTCTCGTCTCCACATGGGAAGCTTCCTTGTTGGAGCCGTGTCAAACACCTCAGGTTGGAGAATCCTGCAGAGTCCCTGAGCCACCTCCACATTCCAAGGTCTCCCAGGCCACCAAGCCACAGTAGGACTCATCTTCAGGAGAGTCCATTTCAACTCTCCCCTCTGGGTAGCTCACCCAGGAGCCCGCAGATTGAGCCTGCCTTGTCCTGACTAAAGAGTGGGAATATGAGGTGGCGTTCCCAGGCATCCATGCTTAGACACCTGCTCTCGAGTCTTTCCGTATGGGGCCTCCTGGAACCATCCAATAGCACTTGACTTTCGTGCAGAAGGAAACCTTGAGGTTTGGAGTAGTTCACAAATCCCATCGTAGGCAAACCTTCCTGGCCTCATGAGGCCCCCACACCATTCAGGAAGAGGCCATGCTGGACAAAAACTCTAGCCTGAGGCACGTCTCATAGTTGAAATGACCTCAGTGCAGGAGATCTCGATTCAGCCTCTCAGAGTGGGCCTGCCGTGCCATCGGTCCCAAACCTCACGCTAGCTTGTGTTTTCAGACTTCCTTCCTCAGACTCCTGGCAAAAAAGCCCTCCGGACTAGGAACTCCAGAACCACAACCCAGCCCAGGGTCTGCCCAAGGGAAGAAAAACGTTTCCCTGTGGGGCTCTCTCCAGAAAACCCAGATGAGGATCAACCTGCTCGGGCCTCGACGGTACCCAAACTGGATAGGCTACTCTGGGCACTCATGCTCTGTCTGACACAGCCTGAAGCCAGACGTCCAGACAGACAAGGAGACAGCTGGCCGCACACCCAGCACTTCGGACACGCCATGGGCTTATGCCGTCACCTCTTCCTAACCTTGGTTTTCAGATATCTGAACCTAGACATTATATCAATTCTCCACACAGGTGGGTATCGCAAGCACAACACAGAACTCCTCCTTCCCCGTGGCTGTAAAGCTTGCTCTTGGCATGGAGTCACACCTTCAGGGTGGGAGAAACCTTCCTGGTCCCTGATGCCACGCCCAAACTTGAGTGCTGCTTGGGCACAAATTCACACTCTGACCCTCAGCATGAGCCCCATGTCAAAGAAAGGCCTGTCAGGGCCTGGGCCAAGAGCCCGCATATGGGGCTTGCCAAGCCCCTTTGCACCCAATCCTCACCAGTGTTTGAGTTTTCCAGTCGCCCCACCCGTACCTGGGGCTCTGCTCTGGAATCCCTTTCTTGGAGAGACACGTGAGCCAGACAACACTTTTCCACCCTTCCCACAAAATGACCCCAAACTCTTGGGAGCTGGGACAAATCCCCAGAGAGGGATACTCGTCCACAGTCCCTGAGGCCACCCCTCCAATCCACGGCTATCTCGGACACAACATCCACAGACAAAAGCCTGAAGGAACGCCTCCCACACGCCCTTGTTTCAGAGGCCTAAGAGCTCCCTCTTGGGCTGTACATCCGGCCTGCCATACCCTAGGCGCCAATCATAAGCTGAGTTTGTGTTTTCAGACTTCTGTGCCCTCAGCCTGGACCCACACAACCGCCAGGCTAGGGCCTCTGGAGCCACAGCGAAAGATTGTGCCTGCCCTCTCCAAGCAAATTGTGCCCAATCCATTGACCACAACCCTACAGGTTAGGGAAAAGCTCCAAGGCCCCTGAGGCCATCAATAGTGTAGGCCACCCTGGACTAAGAGGGGCTCTCTGACACCAGCGGAGCAACTATCTCCACTTAGACTCTCAGACAGTGTCCCCAGAGACAGAAGGTTGAAATGGACAGGCCCCCAGGCCCTAATCTGAACCTTAGCTTTGGTTTCCATGTGTCCGTCCTCAGAGGTCTGTTTTCGTAGACCAGCACACGGGGCTTTTCTGAGGCTCCAAACCAAACCTCTCTTGTCTCCACATGGGGAGCTTACTTACTGGGGATGTATCAAACCCTTCAGGTAGGAGAGTTCCGCAGGGCCACTGAACAACCAGCACATTCCAAGGTTTCCATGGACCCAAACGCACATTATGACGCATCCTCAGGAGAGGCCATTTCAACTCAGCCCCCTGGTTAGCGTGCCCCAGAGGCAGCAGATCAAACATATCTTGTGGCTAATGGCCAATGGGAATGCGAGGCATGCTGTACAGGGATCCATCCTTCGAACCGTGCTCTCCAGTCCTTCCCTATGGTATGTCCTGGAGCCATGCAACAGGACTCGAATGTCCCACAGAAGGAAACCTGGAGGTTTGGGGCAACCTCCAAACTCAGCGTGGGAAAACTTCCTTGGCCTCATGAGGCCCCCGCTTCATGAAGGTGCCAACATGGACACATACTCCAGCCTCAGCCAACGTCTGATCCTCAGCCTGACTTCAGATGCAGGAGATTTTGATTCAGCCTCTGCCTAGTGGGCCTGCTCTGCCCTTGGCTCCAATCCTCACTTTAGCTTGTGTTCCTAGACTTCCGTCCTCACACTCCTGGCCCGCAAACCCTCCCTACTGGGAATTCTGGGGCCACAATGAAGCACTCCGCCTGCCTCCCAGGAGAAAAACTTTGTCTATGGTGCTGCCCAGAAACCCCAAATGAGGATCAAACTGCTTGGCCCTCGGCAACACCCCAATTGCATAGGCTACGTTAAACACTGATGCTCTGTCGCAAATAGCCTGAGCCCAGACCTTCCAACAGACACCGACACAGCTGGCTGCACACCCAGCACATTGGACCCGCCACTGCCTTAGGCCACCATCCATTCCCAACCTGGGTTTTCAGTCATCAGAACCTAGACCTTATCTCCAATCCCTGCACAGGGGGGAACCTGATGCACAAGTCAGAACCCCTCCTTCCCCATGGCAAGAAACCTTGCTGCTGGCAGTGAGTCAAACCTTCAGTGTAGGAGAAAACGGCATGGCCCATCAGGCCACGCCCATGTGTGAGGGCCGCCTTGGGCACAAACACACATTGTGACCCTCAGCGTGAGTACCTTATTCAAGTAACGCCTCTCAGTGATTGGACCAAGAGCCCGCATATGTGGCTTGCCATGCCCATAGGCACGCAGGACTAACTAGATGGTGTGTATTCCAGTTGAGGGAACCCACTGCTGTGCTCTAGAGTCCCTCTCCTGGGGGGTCCCCTGTGGCAGAAAACAGTACTCTTCCCTTCCCACAGAATGAACCCAAACACTTGGGAGCTTGGACAATCCCCCGAGAGGAAGGCTCTTCCTCGGCCCCTGAAGCAACCCCTACCCTGAACGGCCACTGTGAACGCAACACCCAGAGACAAAAGCCTGAGCGACTGCCTCCCACTTGCCCTCCTTTGATATCCAGAGGATCTCCCCTCTCGGACTGGAGATCAGGCCTGCCATTACCTTGGCCCCTACCTGTGCCAAGTTTGCTTTTTCAGACATCTGTCCCCACAGCCCTGGCAAACACAGCCTCTAGGCTGGGTCCTCTGGAGCCATACCACAGGACCATGCCTGCTCTCTCCTGGGAAACTCTGTCCATTCCTTTGGCCACACACCTCCAGAATATGAGAAACCTCAAGGCCCCCGAGGACATACCATTACCGGGAGCCTCCCTGCACACACAGGGGCCTTCGGACACAAGCTGAGCTGCTACCTCCATGAAGGCATGCACACAGATATCAACAGAGATAGAAGATTGAGCCCGACAGGCCCTTAGGCCCTAATCTCAACTCTTGCTTTGTTTTCCAGGTGTCACTCCTCAGAGGCTTTGGTTCCAAGAACAGCATATGGTGCTTTCCTGAGGCACTGAACAGAACTTCTCTCGTCTCCACATGGGAAGATTCCTTGTTGGAGCCGTGTCAAACACCTCAGGTTGGAGAATCCTGCAGAGTCCCTGAGCCACCTCCACATTCCAAGGTCTCCCAGGCCACCAAGCCACAGTAGGACTCATCTTCAGGAGAGTCCATTTCAACTCTCCCCTCTGGGTAGCTCACCCAGGAGCCCGCAGATTGAGCCTGCCTTGTCCTGACTAAAGAGTGGGAATATGAGGTGGCGTTCCCAGGCATCCATGCTTAGACACCTGCTCTCGAGTCTTTCCGTATGGGGCCTCCTGGAACCATCCAATAGCACTCGACTTTCGTGCAGAAGGAAACCTTGAGGTTTGGAGTAGTTCACAAATCCCATCGTAGGCAAACCTTCCTGGCCTCATGAGGCCCCCACTTCATTCAGCAAGAGGCCATGCTGGACAAAAACTCTAGCCTGAGGCACGTCTCATAGTTGAAATGACCTCAGTGCAGGAGATCTCGATTCAGCCTCTCAGAGTGGGCCTGCCGTGCCATCGGTCCCAAACCTCAGGCTAGCTTGTGTTTTCAGACTTCTTTCCTCACACTCCTGGCAAACAAGCCCTCCGGACTAGGAACTCCAGAACCACAACCCAGCCCAGGGTCTGCCCAAGGGAAGAAAAACGTTTCCCTGTGGGGCTCTCTCCAGAAAACCCAGATGAGGATCAACCTGCTCGGGCCTCGACCGGTACCCGAACTGGATAGGCTGCTCTGGGCACTCATGCTCTGTCTGACACAGCCTGAAGCCAGACGTCCAGACAGACAAGGAGACAGCTGGCCGCACACCCAGCACTTCGGACACGCCATGGTCTTATGCCGTCACCTCTTCCTAACCTTGGGTTTCAGATATCTGAACCTAGACAGTATATCAATTCTCCACACAGCTGGGTATCGCAAGCACAACACAGAACTCCTCCTTCCCCGTGGCTGTAAAGCTTGCTCTTGGCATGGAGTCACACCTTCAGGGTGGGAGAAACCTTCCTGGTCCCTGATGCCACGCCCAAACGTAGGTGCTGCTTGGGCACAAATTCACACTCTGACCCTCAACATGAGCCCCATGTCAAAGAAAGGCCTGTCAGGGCCTGGGCCAAGAGCCCGCAAATGGGGCTTGCCAAGCCCCTATGCACCCAATCCTCACCAGTGTTTGAGTTTTCCAGTCGCCCCGCCCGTACCTGGGGCTCTGCTCTGGAATCCCTTTCTTGGAGAGACACGTGAGCCAGACAACACTTTTCCACCCTTCCCACAAAATGACCCCAAACTCTTGGGAGCTGGGACAAATCCCCAGAGAGGGATACTCGTCCACAGTCCCTGAGGCCACCCCTCCAATCCACGGCTATCTCGGACACAACATCCAGAGACAAAAGCCTGAAGGAACGCCTCCCACTCGCCCTTGTTTCAGAGGCTGAGGAGCTCCCTCTCGGGCTGTACATCCGGCCTGCCATACCCTAGGCGCCACTCATAAGCTGAGTTTGTGTTTTCAGACTTCTGTGCCCTCAGCCTGGACCCACACAACCGCCAGGCTAGGGCCTCTGGAGCCACAGCGAAAGATTGTGCCTGCCCTCTCCAAGGAAATTGTGCCCAATCCATTGACCACAACCCTACAGGTTAGGGAAAAGCTCCAAGGCCCCTGAGGCCATCAATAGTGTAGGCCACCCTGGACTAAGAGGGGCTCTCTGACACCAGCGGAGCAACTATCTCCACTTAGACTCTCAGACAGTGTCCCCAGAGACAGAAGGTTGAAATGGACAGGCCCCCAGGCCCTAATCTGAACCTTAGCTTTGGTTTCCATGTGTCCGTCCTCAGAAGTCTGTTTTCGTAGACCAGCACACGGGGCTTTTCTGAGGCTCCAAACCAAACCTCTCTCGTCTCCACATGGGGAGCTTACTTACTGGGGATGTATCAAACCCTTCAGGTAGGAGAGTTCCGCAGGGCCACTGAACAACCAGCACATTCCAAGGTTTCCATGGACCCAAACGCACATTATGACGCATCCTCAGGAGAGGCCATTTCAACTCAGCCCCCTGGTTAGCGTGCCCCAGAGGCAGCAGATCAAACATATCTTGTGGCTAATGGCCAATGGGAATGCGAGGCATGCTGTACAGGGATCCATCCTTCGAACCGTGCTCTCCAGTCCTTCCGTATGGTATGTCCTGGAGCCATGCAACAGGACTCGAATGTCCCACAGAAGGAAACCTGGCGGTTTGGGGCAACCTCCAAACTCAGCGTGGGAAAACTTCCTTGGCCTCATGAGGCCCCCGCTTCATGAAGGTGCCAACATGGACACATACGCCAGCCTCAGCCAACGTCTGATCCTCAGCCTGACTTCAGATGCAGGAGATTTTGATTCAGCCTCTGCCTAGTGGGCCTGCTCTGCCCTTGGCTCCAATCCTCACTTTAGCTTGTGTTCCTAGACTTCCGTCCTCACACTCCTGGCCCGTAAACCCTCCCTACTAGGAATTCTGGGGCCACAATGAAGCACTCCGCCTGCCTCCCAGGAGAAAAACTTTGTCTATGGTGCTGCCCAGAAACCCCAAATGAGGATCAAACTGCTTGGCCCTCGGCAACACCCCAATTGCATAGGCTACCTTAAACACTGATGCTCTGTCGCAAATAGCCTGAGCCCAGACCTTCCAACAGACACCGACACAGCTGGCTGCACACCCAGCACATTGGACCCGCCACTGCCTTAGGCCACCATCCATTCCCAACCTGGGTTTTCAGTCATCAGAACCTAGACCTTATCTCCAATCCCTGCACAGGGGGGAACCTGATGCACAAGTCAGAACCCCTCCTTCCCCATGGCAAGAAACCTTGCTGCTGGCAGTGAGTCAAACCTTCAGTGTAGGAGAAAACGGCATGGCCCATGAGGCCACGCCCATGTGTGAGGGCCGCCTTGGGCACAAACACACATTGTGACCCTCAGCGTGAGTACCTTATTCAAGTAACGCCTCTCAGTGATTGGACCAAGAGCCCGCATATGTGGCTTGCCATGCCCATAGGCACGCAGGACTAACTAGATGGTGTGTATTCCAGTTGAGGGAACCCACTGCTGTGCTCTAGAGTCCCTCTCCTGGGGGGTCCCCTGTGGCAGAAAACAGTACTCTTCCCTTCCCACAGAATGAACCCAAACACTTGGGAGCTTGGACAATCCCCCGAGAGGAAGGCTCTTCCTCGGCCCCTGAAGCAACCCCTACCCTGAACGGCCACTGTGAACGCAACACCCAGAGACAAAAGCCTGAGCGACTGCCTCCCACTTGCCCTCCTTTGATATCCAGAGGATCTCCCCTCTCGGACTGGAGATCAGGCCTGCCATTACCTTGGCCCCTACCTGAGCCAAGTTTGCTTTTTCAGACATCTGTCCCCACAGCCCTGGCAAACACAGCCTCTAGGCTGGGTCCTCTGGAGCCATACCACAGGACCATGCCTGCTCTCTCCTGGGAAACTCTGTCCATTCCTTTGGCCACACACCTCCAGAATATGAGAAACCTCAAGGCCCCCGAGGACATACCATTACCGGGAGCCTCCCTGCACACACAGGGGCCTTCGGACACAAGCTGAGCTGCTACCTCCATGAAGGCATGCACACAGATGTCAACAGAGATAGAAGGTTGAGCCCGACAGGCCCTTAGGCCCTAATCTCAACTCTTGCTTTGTTTTCCAGGTGTCACTCCTCAGAGGCTTTGGTTCGAAGAACAGGATATGGGGCTTTCCTGAGGCACTGAACAGAACTTCTCTCGTCTCCACATGGGAAGCTTCCTTGTTGGAGCCGTGTCAAACACCTCAGGTTGGAGAATCCTGCAGAGTCCCTGAGCCACTTCCACATTCCAAGGTCTCCCAGGCCACCAAGCCACAGTAGGACTCATCTTCAGGAGAGTCCATTTCAACTCTCCCCTCTGGGTAGCTCACCCAGGAGCCCGCAGATTGAGCCTGCCTTGTCCTGACTAAAGAGTGGGAATATGAGGTGGCGTTCCCAGGCATCCATGCTTAGACACCTGCTCTCGAGTCTTTCCGTATGGGGCCTCCTGGAACCATCCAATAGCACTCGACTTTCGTGCAGAAGGAAACCTTGAGGTTTGGAGTAGTTCACAAATCCCATCGTAGGCAAACCTTCCTGGCCTCATGAGGCCCCCACACCATTCAGCAAGAGGCCATGCTGGACAAAAACTCTAGCCTGAGGCACGTCTCATAGTTGAAATGACCTCAGTGCAGGAGATCTCGATTCAGCCTCTCAGAGTGGGCATGCCGTGCCATCAGTCCCAAACCTCAGGCTAGCTTCTGTTTTCAGACTTCCTTCCTCACACTCCTGGCAAACAAGCCCTCCGGACTAGGAACTCCAGAACCACAACCCAGCCCAGGGTCTGCCCAAGGGAAGAAAAACGTTTCCCTGTGGGGCTCTCTCCAGAAAACCCAGATGAGGATCAACATGCTCGGGCCTCGACCGGTACCCGAACTGGATAGGCTGCTCTGGGCACTCATGCTCTGTCTGACACAGCCTGAAGCCAGACGTCCAGACAGACAAGGAGACAGCTGGCCGCACACCCAGCACTTCGGACACGCCATGGTCTTATGCCGTCACCTCTTCCTAACCTTGGTTTTCAGATATCTGAACCTAGACATTATATCAATTCTCCACACAGCTGGGTATCGCAAGCACAACACAGACTCCTCCTTCCCCGTTGCTGTAAAGCTTGCTCTTGGCATGGAGTCACACCTTCAGGGTGGGAGAAACCTTCCTGGTCCCTGATGCCACGCCCAAACTTGAGTCCTGCTTGGGCACAAATTCACACTCTGACCCTCAGCATGAGCCCCATGTCAAAGAAAGGCCTGTCAGGGCCTGGGCCAAGAGCCCGCATATGGGGCTTGCCAAGCCCCTATGCACCCAATCCTCACCAGTGTTTGAGTTTTCCAGTCGCCCCGCCCGTACCTGGGGCTCTGCTCTGGAATCCCTTTCTTGGAGAGACACGTGAGCCAGACAACACTTTTCCACCCTTCCCACAAATGACCCCAAACTCTTGGGAGCTGGGACAAATCCCCAGAGAGGGATACTCGTCCACAGTCCCTGACGCCACCCCTCCAATCCACGGCTATCTCGGACACAACATGCAGAGACAAAAGCCTGAATTAACGCCTCCCACTCGCCTTTGTTTCAGAGGCCCAGGAGCTCCCTCTCGGGCTGTACATCCGGCCTGCCATACCCTAAGCGCCACTCATAAGCTGAGTTTGTGTTTTCAGACTTCTGTGCCCTCAGCCTGGACCCACACAACCGCCAGGCTAGGGCCTCTGGAGCCACAGCGAAAGATTGTGCCTGCCCTCTCCAAGGAAATTGTGCCCAATCCATTGACCACAACCCTACAAGGTTAGGGAAAAGCTCCAAGGCCCCTGAAACCATCAATAGAGTAGGCCACCCTGGACTAAGAGGGGCTCTCTGACACCAGCGGAGCAACTATCTCCACTTAGACTCTCAGACAGTGTCCCCAGAGACAGAAGGTTGAAATGGACAGGCCCCCAGGCCCTAATCTGAACCTTAGCTTTGGTTTCCATGTGTTCGTCCTCAGAGGTCTGTTTTCGTAGACCAGCACACGGGGCTTTTCTGAGGCTCCAAACCAAACCTCTCTCGTCTCCACATGGGGAGCTTACTTACTGGGGATGTATCAAACCCTTCAGGTAGGAGAGTTCCGCAGGGCCACTGAACAACCAGCACATTCCAAGGTTTCCATGGACCCAAACGCACATTATGACGCATCCTCAGGAGAGGCCATTTCAACTCAGCCCCCTGGTTAGCGTGCCCCAGAGGCAGCAGATCAAACATATCTTGTGGCTAATGGCCAATGGGAATGCGAGGCATGCTGTACAGGGATCCATCCTTCGAACCGTGCTCTCCAGTCCTTCCGTATGGTATGTCCTGGAGCCATGCAACAGGACTCGAATGTCCCACAGAAGGAAACCTGGCGGTTTGGGGCAACCTCCAAACTCAGCGTGGGAAAACTTCCTTGGCCTCATGAGGCCCCCGCTTCATGAAGGTGCCAACATGGACACATACGCCAGCCTCAGCCAACGTCTGATCCTCAGCCTGACTTCAGATGCAGGAGATTTTGATTCAGCCTCTGCCTAGTGGGCCTGCTCTGCCCTTGGCTCCAATCCTCACTTTAGCTTGTGTTCCTAGACTTCCGTCCTCACACTCCTGGCCCACAAACCCTCCCTACTGGGAATTCTGGGGCCACAATGAAGCACTCCGCCTGCCTCCCAGGAGAAAAACTTTGTCTATGGTGCTGCCCAGAAACCCCAAATGAGGATCAAACTGCTTGGCCCTCGGCAACACCCCAATTGCATAGGCTACCTTAAACACTGATGCTCTGTCGCAAATAGCCTGAGCCCAGACCTTCCAACAGACACCGACACAGCTGGCTGCACACCCAGCACATTGGACCCGCCACTGCCTTAGGCCACCATCCATTCCCAACCTGGGTTTTCAGTCATCAGAACCTAGACCTTATCTCCAATCCCTGCACAGGGGGGAACCTGATGCACAAGTCAGAACCCCTCCTTCCCCATGGCAAGAAACCTTGCTGCTGGCAGTGAGTCAAACCTTCAGTGTAGGAGAAAACGGCATGGCCCATCAGGCCACGCCCATGTGTGAGGGCCGCCTTGGGCACAAACACACATTGTGACCCTCAGCGTGAGTACCTTATTCAAGTAACGCCTCTCAGTGATTGGACCAAGAGCCCGCATATGTGGCTTGCCATGCCCATAGGCACGCAGGACTAACTAGATGGTGTGTATTCCAGTTGAGGGAACCCACTGCTGTGCTCTAGAGTCCCTCTCCTGGGGGGTCCCCTGTGGCAGAAAACAGTACTCTTCCCTTCCCACAGAATGAACCCAAACACTTGGGAGCTTGGACAATCCCCCGAGAGGAAGGTTCTTCCTCGGCCCCTGAAGCAACCCCTACCCTGAACGGCCACTGTGAACGCAACACCCAGAGACAAAAGCCTGAGCGACTGCCTCCCACTTGCCCTCCTTTGATATCCAGAGGATCTCCCCTCTCGGACTGGAGATCAGGCCTGCCATTACCTTGGCCCCTACCTGAGCCAAGTTTGCTTTTTCAGACATCTGTCCCCACAGCCCTGGCAAACACAGCCTCTAGGCTGGGTCCTCTGGAGCCATACCACAGGACCATGCCTGCTCTCTCCTGGGATACTCTGTCCATTCCTTTGGCCACACACCTCCAGAATATGAGAAACCTCAAGGCCCCCGAGGACATACCATTACCGTGAGCCTCCCTGCACACACAGGGGCCTTCGGACACAAGCTGAGCTGCTACCTCCTTGAAGGCATGCACACAGATGTCAACAGAGATAGAAGGTTGAGCCCGACAGGCCCTTAGGCCCTAATTTCAACTCTTGCTTTGTTTTCCAGGTGTCACTCCTCAGAGGCTTTGGTTCGAAAAACAGGATATGGGGCTTTCCTGAGGCACTGAACAGAACTTCTCTCGTCTCCACATGGGAAGCTTCCTTGTTGGAGCCGTGTCAAACACCTCAGGTTGGAGAATCCTGCAGAGTCCCTGAGCCACTTCCACATTCCAAGGTCTCCCAGGCCACCAAGCCACAGTAGGACTCATCTTCAGGAGAGTCCATTTCAACTCTCCCCTCTGGGTAGCTCACCCAGGAGCCCGCAGATTGAGCCTGCCTTGTCCTGACTAAAGAGTGGGAATATGAGGTGGCGTTCCCAGGCATCCATGCTTAGACACCTGCTCTCGAGTCTTTCCGTATGGGGCCTCCTGGAACCATCCAATAGCACTCGACTTTCGTGCAGAAGGAAACCTTGAGGTTTGGAGTAGTTCACAAATCCCATCGTAGGCAAACCTTCCTGGCCTCATGAGGCCCCCACACCATTCAGCAAGAGGCCATGCTGGACAAAAACTCTAGCCTGAGGCACGTCTCATAGTTGAAATGACCTCAGTGCAGGAGATCTCGATTCAGCCTCTCAGAGTGGGCCTGCCGTGCCATCAGTCCCAAACCTCAGGCTAGCTTCTGTTTTCAGACTTCCTTCCTCACACTCCTGGCAAACAAGCACTCCGGACTAGGAACTCCAGAACCACAACCCAGCCCAGGGTCTGCCCAAGGGAAGAAAAACGTTTCCCTGTGGGGCTCTCTCCAGAAAACCCAGATGAGGATCAACCTGCTCGGGCCTCGACCGGTACCCGAACTGGATAGGCTGCTCTGGGCACTCATGCTCTGTCTGACACAGCCTGAAGCCAGACGTCCAGACAGACAAGGAGACAGCTGGCCGCACACCCAGCACTTCGGACACGCCATGGTCTTATGACGTCACCTCTTCCTAACCTTGGTTTTCAGATATCTGAACCTAGACATTATATCAATTCTCCACACAGCTGGGTATCGCAAGCACAACACAGAACTCCTCCTTCCCCGTGGCTGTAAAGCTTGCTCTTGGCATGGAGTCACACCTTCAGGGTGGGAGAAACCTTCCTGGTCCCTGATGCCACGCCCAAACTTGAGTGCTGCTTGGGCACAAATTCACACTCTGACCCTCAGCATGAGCCCCATGTCAAAGAAAGGCCTGTCAGGGCCTGGGCCAAGAGCCCGCATATGGGGCTTGCCAAGCCCCTATGCACCCAATCCTCACCAGTGTTTGAGTTTTCCAGTCGCCCCGCCCGTACCTGGGGCTCTGCTCTGGAATCCCTTTCTTGGAGAGACACGTGAGCCAGACAACACTTTTCCACCCTTCCCACAAAATGACCCCAAACTCTTGAGAGCTGGGACAAATCCCCAGAGAGGGATACTCGTCCACAGTCCCTCTGTGATATCCACGGCTATCTCGGACACAACATGCAGAGACAAAAGCCTGAAGGAACGCCTCCCACTCGCCCTTGTTTCAGAGGCCGAGGAGCTCCCTCTCGGGCTGTACATCCGTCCTGCCATACCCTAGGCGCCACTCATAAGCTGAGTTTGTGTTTTCAGACTTCTGTGCCCTCAGCCTGGACCCACACAACCGCCAGGCTAGGGCCTCTGGAGCCACAGCGAAAGATTGTGCCTGCCCTCTCCAAGGAAATTGTGCCCAATCCATTGACCACAACCCTACAGGTTAGGGAAAAGCTCCAAGGCCCCTGAGGCCATCAATAGTGTAGGCCACCCTGGACTAAGAGGGGCTCTCTGACACCAGCGGAGCAACTATCTCCACTTAGACTCTCAGACAGTGTCCCCAGAGACAGAAGGTTGAAATGGACAGGCCCCCAGGCCCTTATCTGAACGTTAGCTTTGGTTTCCATGTGTCCGTCCTCAGAAGTCTGTTTTCGTAGACCAGCACACGGGGCTTTTCTGAGGCTCCAAACCAAACCTCTCTCGTCTCCACATGGGGAGCTTACTTACTGGGGATGTATCAAACCCTTCAGGTAGGAGAGTTCCGCAGGGCCACTGAACAACCAGCACATTCCAAGGTTTCCATGGACCCAAACGCACATTATGACGCATCCTCAGGAGAGGCCATTTCAACTCAGCCCCCTGGTTAGCGTGCCCCAGAGGCAGCAGATCAAACATATCTTGTGGCTAATGGCCAATGGGAATGCGAGGCATGCTGTACAGGGATCCATCCTTCGAACCGTGCTCTCCAGTCCTTCCGTATGGTATGTCCTGGAGCCATGCAACAGGACTCGAATGTCCCACAGAAGGAAACCTGGTGGTTTGGGGCAACCTCCAAACTCAGCGTGGGAAAACTTCCTTGGCCTCATGAGGCCCCCGCTTCATGAAGGTGCCAACATGGACACATACGCCAGCCTCAGGCAACGTCTGATCCTCAGCCTGACTTCAGATGCCGGAGATTTTGATTCAGCCTCTGCCTAGTGGGCCTGCTCTGCCCTTGGCTCCAATCCTCACTTTAGCTTGTGTTCCTAGACTTCCGTCCTCACACTCCTGGCCCGTAAACCCTCCCTACTAGGAATTCTGGGGCCACAATGAAGCACTCCGCCTGCCTCCCAGGAGAAAAACTTTGTCTATGGTGCTGCCCAGAAACCCCAAATGAGGATCAAACTGCTTGGCCCTCGGCAACACCCCAATTGCATAGGCTACCTTAAACACTGATGCTCTGTCGCAAATAGCCTGAGCCCAGACCTTCCAACAGACACCGACACAGCTGGCTGCACACCCAGCACATTGGACCCGCCACTGCCTTAGGCCAACATCCATTCCCAACCTGGGTTTTCAGTCATCAGAACCTAGACCTTATCTCCAATCCCTGCACAGGGGGGAACCTGATGCACAAGTCAGAACCCCTCCTTCCCCATGGCAAGAAACCTTGCTGCTGGCAGTGAGTCAAACCTTCAGTGTAGGAGAAAACGGCATGGCCCATCAGGCCACGCCCATGTGTGAGGGCCGCCTTGGGCACAAACACACATTGTGACCCTCAGCGTGAGTACCTTATTCAAGTAACGCCTCTCAGTGATTGGACCAAGAGCCCGCATATGTGGCTTGCCATGCCCATAGGCACGCAGGACTAACTAGATGGTGTGTATTCCAGTTGAGGGAACCCACTGCTGTGCTCTAGAGTCCCTCTCCTGGGGGGTCCCCTGTGGCAGAAAACAGTACTCTCCCCTTCCCACAGAATGAACCCAAACACTTGGGAGCTTGGACAATCCCCTGAGAGGAAGGCTCTTCCTCGGCCCCTGAAGCAACCCCTACCCTGAACGGCCACTGTGAACGCAACACCCAGAGACAAAAGCCTGAGCGACTGCCTCCCACTTGCCCTCCTTTGATATCCAGAGGATCTCCCCTCTCGGACTGGAGATCAGGCCTGCCATTACCTTGGCCCCTACCTGTGCCAAGTTTGCTTTTTCAGACATCTGTCCCCACAGCCCTGGCAAACACAGCCTCTAGGCTGGGTCCTCTGGAGCCATACCACAGGACCATGCCTGCTCTCTCCTTGGAAACTCTGTCCATTCCTTTGGCCACACACCTCCAGAATATGAGAAACCTCAAGGCCCCCGAGGACATACCATTACCGGGAGCCTCCCTGCACACACAGGGGCCTTCGGACACAAGCTGAGCTGCTACCTCCATGAAGGCATGCACACAGATATCAACAGAGATAGAAGATTGAGCCCGACAGGCCCTTAGGCCCTAATCTCAACTCTTGCTTTGTTTTCCAGGTGTCACTCCTCAGAGGCTTTGGTTCCAAGAACAGCATATGGTGCTTTCCTGAGGCACTGAACAGAACTTCTCTCGTCTCCACATGGGAAGCTTCCTTGTTGGAGCCGTGTCAAACACCTCAGGTTGGAGAATCCTGCAGAGTCCCTGAGCCACCTCCACATTCCAAGGTCTCCCAGGCCACCAAGCCACAGTAGGACTCATCTTCAGGAGAGTCCATTTCAACTCTCCCCTCTGGGTAGCTCACCCAGGAGCCCGCAGATTGAGCCTGCCTTGTCCTGACTAAAGAGTGGGAATATGAGGTGGCGTTCCCAGGCATCCATGCTTAGACACCTGCTCTCGAGTCTTTCCGTATGGGGCCTCCTGGAACCATCCAATAGCACTCGACTTTCGTGCAGAAGGAAACGTTGAGGTTTGGAGTAGTTCACAAATCCCATCGTAGGCAAACCTTCCTGGCCTCATGAGGCCCCCACTTCATTCAGCAAGAGGCCATGCTGGACAAAAACTCTAGCCTGAGGCACGTCTCATAGTTGAAATGACCTCAGTGCAGGAGATCTCGATTCAGCCTCTCAGAGTGGGCCTGCCGTGCCATCGGTCCCAAACCTCAGGCTAGCTTGTGTTTTCAGACTTCTTTCCTCACACTCCTGGCAAACAAGCCCTCCGGACTAGGAACTCCAGAACCACAACCCAGCCCAGGGTCTGCCCAAGGGAAGAAAAACGTTTCCCTGTGGGGCTCTCTCCAGAAAACCCAGATGAGGATCAACCTGCTCGGGCCTCGACCGGTACCCGAACTGGATAGGCTGCTCTGGGCACTCATGCTCTGTCTGACACAGCCTGAAGCCAGACGTCCAGACAGACAAGGAGACAGCTGGCCGCACACCCAGCACTTCGGACACGCCATGGTCTTATGCCGTCACCTCTTCCTAACCTTGGTTTTCAGATATCTGAACCTAGACAGTATATCAATTCTCCACACAGCTGGGTATCGCAAGCACAACACAGAACTCCTCCTTCCCCGTGGCTGTAAAGCTTGCTCTTGGCATGGAGTCACACCTTCAGGGTGGGAGAAACCTTCCTGGTCCCTGATGCCACGCCCAAACGTAGGTGCTGCTTGGGCACAAATTCACACTCTGACCCTCAACATGAGCCCCATGTCAAAGAAAGGCCTGTCAGGGCCTGGGCCAAGAGCCCGCAAATGGGGCTTGCCAAGCCCCTATGCACCCAATCCTCACCAGTGTTTGAGTTTTCCAGTCGCCCCGCCCGTACCTGGGGCTCTGCTCTGGAATCCCTTTCTTGGAGAGACACGTGAGCCAGACAACACTTTTCCACCCTTCCCACAAAATGACCCCAAACTCTTGGGAGCTGGGACAAATCCCCAGAGAGGGATACTCGTCCACAGTCCCTGAGGCCACCCCTCCAATCCACGGCTATCTCGGACACAACATCCAGAGACAAAAGCCTGAAGGAACGCCTCCCACTCGCCCTTGTTTCAGAGGCTGAGGAGCTCCCTCTCGGGCTGTACATCCGGCCTGCCATACCCTAGGCGCCACTCATAAGCTGAGTTTGTGTTTTCAGACTTCTGTGCCCTCAGCCTGGACCCACACAACCGCCAGGCTAGGGCCTCTGGAGCCACAGCGAAAGATTGTGCCTGCCCTCTCCAAGGAAATTGTGCCCAATCCATTGACCACAACCCTACAGGTTAGGGAAAAGCTCCAAGGCCCCTGAGGCCATCAATAGTGTAGGCCACCCTGGACTAAGAGGGGCTCTCTGACACCAGCGGAGCAACTATCTCCACTTAGACTCTCAGACAGTGTCCCCAGAGACAGAAGGTTGAAATGGACAGGCCCCCAGGCCCTAATCTGAACCTTAGCTTTGGTTTCCATGTGTCCGTCCTCAGAAGTCTGTTTTCGTAGACCAGCACACGGGGCTTTTCTGAGGCTCCAAACCAAACCTCTCTCGTCTCCACATGGGGAGCTTACTTACTGGGGATGTATCAAACCCTTCAGGTAGGAGAGTTCCGCAGGGCCACTGAACAACCAGCACATTCCAAGGTTTCCATGGACACAAACGCACATTATGACGCATCCTCAGGAGAGGCCATTTCAACTCAGCCCCCTGGTTAGCGTGCCCCAGAGGCAGCAGATCAAACATATCTTGTGGCTAATGGCCAATGGGAATGCGAGGCATGCTGTACAGGGATCCATCCTTCGAACCGTGCTCTCCAGTCCTTCCGTATGGTATGTCCTGGAGCCATGCAACAGGACTCGAATGTCCCACAGAAGGAAACCTGGCGGTTTGGGGCAACCTCCAAACTCAGCGTGGGAAAACTTCCTTGGCCTCATGAGGCCCCCGCTTCATGAAGGTGCCAACATGGACACATACGCCAGCCTCAGCCAACGTCTGATCCTCAGCCTGACTTCAGATGCAGGAGATTTTGATTCAGCCTCTGCCTAGTGGGCCTGCTCTGCCCTTGGCTCCAATCCTCACTTTAGCTTGTGTTCCTAGACTTCCGTCCTCACACTCCTGGCCCGTAAACCCTCCCTACTAGGAATTCTGGGGCCACAATGAAGCACTCCGCCTGCCTCCCAGGAGAAAAACTTTGTCTATGGTGCTGCCCAGAAACCCCAAATGAGGATCAAACTGCTTGGCCCTCGGCAACACCCCAATTGCATAGGCTACCTTAAACACTGATGCTCTGTCGCAAATAGCCTGAGCCCAGACCTTCCAACAGACACCGACACAGCTGGCTGCACACCCAGCACATTGGACCCGCCACTGCCTTAGGCCACCATCCATTCCCAACCTGGGTTTTCAGTCATCAGAACCTAGACCTTATCTCCAATCCCTGCACAGGGGGGAACCTGATGCACAAGTCAGAACCCCTCCTTCCCCATGGCAAGAAACCTTGCTGCTGGCAGTGAGTCAAACCTTCAGTGTAGGAGAAAACGGCATGGCCCATGAGGCCACGCCCATGTGTGAGGGCCGCCTTGGGCACAAACACACATTGTGACCCTCAGCGTGAGTACCTTATTCAAGTAACGCCTCTCAGTGATTGGACCAAGAGCCCGCATATGTGGCTTGCCATGCCCATAGGCACGCAGGACTAACTAGATGGTGTGTATTCCAGTTGAGGGAACCCACTGCTGTGCTCTAGAGTCCCTCTCCTGGGGGGTCCCCTGTGGCAGAAAACAGTACTCTTCCCTTCCCACAGAATGAACCCAAACACTTGGGAGCTTGGACAATCCCCCGAGAGGAAGGCTCTTCCTCGGCCCCTGAAGCAACCACTACCCTGAACGGCCACTGTGAACGCAACACCCAGAGACAAAAGCCTGAGCGACTGCCTCCCACTTGCCCTCCTTTGATATCCAGAGGATCTCCCCTCTCGGACTGGAGATCAGGCCTGCCATTACCTTGGCCCCTACCTGAGCCAAGTTTGCTTTTTCAGACATCTGTCCCCACAGCCCTGGCAAACACAGCCTCTAGGCTGGGTCCTCTGGAGCCATACCACAGGACCATGCCTGCTCTCTCCTGGGAAACTCTGTCCATTCCTTTGGCCACACACCTCCAGAATATGAGAAACCTCAAGGCCCCCGAGGACATACCATTACCGGGAGCCTCCCTGCACACACAGGGGCCTTCGGACACAAGCTGAGCTGCTACCTCCATGAAGGCATGCACACAGATGTCAACAGAGATAGAAGGTTGAGCCCGACAGGCCCTTAGGCCCTAATCTCAACTCTTGCTTTGTTTTCCAGGTGTCACTCCTCAGAGGCTTTGGTTCGAAGAACAGGATATGGGGCTTTCCTGAGGCACTGAACAGAACTTCTCTCGTCTCCACATGGGAAGCTTCCTTGTTGGAGCCGTGTCAAACACCTCAGGTTGGAGAATCCTGCAGAGTCCCTGAGCCACTTCCACATTCCAAGGTCTCCCAGGCCACCAAGCCACAGTAGGACTCATCTTCAGGAGAGTCCATTTCAACTCTCCCCTCTGGGTAGCTCACCCAGGAGCCCGCAGATTGAGCCTGCCTTGTCCTGACTAAAGAGTGGGAATATGAGGTGGCGTTCCCAGGCATCCATGCTTAGACACCTGCTCTCGAGTCTTTCCGTATGGGGCCTCCTGGAACCATCCAATAGCACTCGACTTTCGTGCAGAAGGAAACCTTGAGGTTTGGAGTAGTTCACAAATCCCATCGTAGGCAAACCTTCCTGGCCTCATGAGGCCCCCACACCATTCAGCAAGAGGCCATGCTGGACAAAAACTCTAGCCTGAGGCACGTCTCATAGTTGAAATGACCTCAGTGCAGGAGATCTCGATTCAGCCTCTCAGAGTGGGCCTGCCGTGCCATCAGTCCCAAACCTCAGGCTAGCTTCTGTTTTCAGACTTCCTTCCTCACACTCCTGGCAAACAAGCCCTCCGGACTAGGAACTCCAGAACCACAACCCAGCCCAGGGTCTGCCCAAGGGAAGAAAAACGTTTCCCTGTGGGGCTCTCTCCAGAAAACCCAGATGAGGATCAACATGCTCGGGCCTCGACCGGTACCCGAACTGGATAGGCTGCTCTGGGCACTCATGCTCTGTCTGACACAGCCTGAAGCCAGACGTCCAGACAGACAAGGAGACAGCTGGCCGCACACCCAGCACTTCGGACACGCCATGGTCTTATGCCGTCACCTCTTCCTAACCTTGGTTTTCAGATATCTGAACCTAGACATTATATCAATTCTCCACACAGCTGGGTATCGCAAGCACAACACAGACTCCTCCTTCCCCGTTGCTGTAAAGCTTGCTCTTGGCATGGAGTCACACCTTCAGGGTGGGAGAAACCTTCCTGGTCCCTGATGCCACGCCCAAACTTGAGTCCTGCTTGGGCACAAATTCACACTCTGACCCTCAGCATGAGCCCCATGTCAAAGAAAGGCCTGTCAGGGCCTGGGCCAAGAGCCCGCATATGGGGCTTGCCAAGCCCCTATGCACCCAATCCTCACCAGTGTTTGAGTTTTCCAGTCGCCCCGCCCGTACCTGGGGCTCTGCTCTGGAATCCCTTTCTTGGAGAGACACGTGAGCCAGACAACACTTTTCCACCCTTCCCACAAATGACCCCAAACTCTTGGGAGCTGGGACAAATCCCCAGAGAGGGATACTCGTCCACAGTCCCTGACGCCACCCCTCCAATCCACGGCTATCTCGGACACAACATGCAGAGACAAAAGCCTGAATTAACGCCTCCCACTCGCCTTTGTTTCAGAGGCCCAGGAGCTCCCTCTCGGGCTGTACATCCGGCCTGCCATACCCTAAGCGCCACTCATAAGCTGAGTTTGTGTTTTCAGACTTCTGTGCCCTCAGCCTGGACCCACACAACCGCCAGGCTAGGGCCTCTGGAGCCACAGCGAAAGATTGTGCCTGCCCTCTCCAAGGAAATTGTGCCCAATCCATTGACCACAACCCTACAAGGTTAGGGAAAAGCTCCAAGGCCCCTGAAACCATCAATAGAGTAGGCCACCCTGGACTAAGAGGGGCTCTCTGACACCAGCGGAGCAACTATCTCCACTTAGACTCTCAGACAGTGTCCCCAGAGACAGAAGGTTGAAATGGACAGGCCCCCAGGCCCTAATCTGAACCTTAGCTTTGGTTTCCATGTGTTCGTCCTCAGAGGTCTGTTTTCGTAGACCAGCACACGGGGCTTTTCTGAGGCTCCAAACCAAACCTCTCTCGTCTCCACATGGGGAGCTTACTTACTGGGGATGTATCAAACCCTTCAGGTAGGAGAGTTCCGCAGGGCCACTGAACAACCAGCACATTCCAAGGTTTCCATGGACCCAAACGCACATTATGACGCATCCTCAGGAGAGGCCATTTCAACTCAGCCCCCTGGTTAGCGTGCCCCAGAGGCAGCAGATCAAACATATCTTGTGGCTAATGGCCAATGGGAATGCGAGGCATGCTGTACAGGGATCCATCCTTCGAACCGTGCTCTCCAGTCCTTCCGTATGGTATGTCCTGGAGCCATGCAACAGGACTCGAATGTCCCACAGAAGGAAACCTGGTGGTTTGGGGCAACCTCCAAACTCAGCGTGGGAAAACTTCCTTGGCCTCATGAGGCCCCCGCTTCATGAAGGTGCCAACATGGACACATACTCCAGCCTCAGCCAACGTCTGATCCTCAGCCTGACTTCAGATGCAGGAGATTTTGATTCAGCCTCTGCCTAGTGGGCCTGCTCTGCCCTTGGCTCCAATCCTCACTTTAGCTTGTGTTCCTAGACTTCCGTCCTCACACTCCTGGCCCACAAACCCTCCCTACTGGGAATTCTGGGGCCACAATGAAGCACTCCGCCTGCCTCCCAGGAGAAAAACTTTGTCTATGGTGCTGCCCAGAAACCCCAAATGAGGATCAAACTGCTTGGCCCTCGGCAACACCCCAATTGCATAGGCTACCTTAAACACTGATGCTCTGTCGCAAATAGCCTGAGCCCAGACCTTCCAACAGACACCGACACAGCTGGCTGCACACCCAGCACATTGGACCCGCCACTGCCTTAGGCCACCATCCATTCCCAACCTGGGTTTTCAGTCATCAGAACCTAGACCTTATCTCCAATCCCTGCACAGGGGGGAACCTGATGCACAAGTCAGAACCCCTCCTTCCCCATGGCAAGAAACCTTGCTGCTGGCAGTGAGTCAAACCTTCAGTGTAGGAGAAAACGGCATGGCCCATCAGGCCACGCCCATGTGTGAGGGCCGCCTTGGGCACAAACACACATTGTGACCCTCAGCGTGAGTACCTTATTCAAGTAACGCCTCTCAGTGATTGGACCAAGAGCCCGCATATGTGGCTTGCCATGCCCATAGGCACGCAGGACTAACTAGATGGTGTGTATTCCAGTTGAGGGAACCCACTGCTGTGCTCTAGAGTCCCTCTCCTGGGGGGTCCCCTGTGGCAGAAAACAGTACTCTTCCCTTCCCACAGAATGAACCCAAACACTTGGGAGCTTGGACAATCCCCCGAGAGGAAGGCTCTTCCTCGGCCCCTGAAGCAACCCCTACCCTGAACGGCCACTGTGAACGCAACACCCAGAGACAAAAGCCTGAGCGACTGCCTCCCACTTGCCCTCCTTTGATATCCAGAGGATCTCCCCTCTCGGACTGGAGATCAGGCCTGCCATTACCTTGGCCCCTACCTGAGCCAAGTTTGCTTTTTCAGACATCTGTCCCCACAGCCCTGGCAAACACAGCCTCTAGGCTGGGTCCTCTGGAGCCATACCACAGGACCATGCCTGCTCTCTCCTGGGAAACTCTGTCCATTCCTTTGGCCACACACCTCCAGAATATGAGAAACCTCAAGGCCCCCGAGGACATACCATTACCGTGAGCCTCCCTGCACACACAGGGGCCTTCGGACACAAGCTGAGCTGCTACCTCCATGAAGGCATGCACACAGATGTCAACAGAGATAGAAGGTTGAGCCCGACAGGCCCTTAGGCCCTAATTTCAACTCTTGCTTTGTTTTCCAGGTGTCACTCCTCAGAGGCTTTGGTTCGAAAAACAGGATATGGGGCTTTCCTGAGGCACTGAACAGAACTTCTCTCGTCTCCACATGGGAAGCTTCCTTGTTGGAGCCGTGTCAAACACCTCAGGTTGGAGAATCCTGCAGAGTCCCTGAGCCACTTCCACATTCCAAGGTCTCCCAGGCCACCAAGCCACAGTAGGACTCATCTTCAGGAGAGTCCATTTCAACTCTCCCCTCTGGGTAGCTCACCCAGGAGCCCGCAGATTGAGCCTGCCTTGTCCTGACTAAAGAGTGGGAATATGAGGTGGCGTTCCCAGGCATCCATGCTTAGACACCTGCTCTCGAGTCTTTCCGTATGGGGCCTCCTGGAACCATCCAATAGCACTCGACTTTCGTGCAGAAGGAAACCTTGAGGTTTGGAGTAGTTCACAAATCCCATCGTAGGCAAACCTTCCTGGCCTCATGAGGCCCCCACACCATTCAGCAAGAGGCCATGCTGGACAAAAACTCTAGCCTGAGGCACGTCTCATAGTTGAAATGACCTCAGTGCAGGAGATCTCGATTCAGCCTCTCAGAGTGGGCCTGCCGTGCCATCAGTCCCAAACCTCAGGCTAGCTTCTGTTTTCAGACTTCCTTCCTCACACTCCTGGCAAACAAGCCCTCCGGACTAGGAACTCCAGAACCACAACCCAGCCCAGGGTCTGCCCAAGGGAAGAAAAACGTTTCCCTGTGGGGCTCTCTCCAGAAAACCCAGATGAGGATCAACCTGCTCGGGCCTCGACCGGTACCCGAACTGGATAGGCTGCTCTGGGCACTCATGCTCTGTCTGACACAGCCTGAAGCCAGACGTCCAGACAGACAAGGAGACAGCTGGCCGCACACCCAGCACTTCGGACACGCCATGGTCTTATGCCGTCACCTCTTCCTAACCTTGGTTTTCAGATATCTGAACCTAGACATTATATCAATTCTCCACACAGCTGGGTATCGCAAGCACAACACAGAACTCCTCCTTCCCCGTGGCTGTAAAGCTTGCTCTTGGCATGGAGTCACACCTTCAGGGTGGGAGAAACCTTCCTGGTCCCTGATGCCACGCCCAAACTTGAGTGCTGCTTGGGCACAAATTCACACTCTGACCCTCAGCATGAGCCCCATGTCAAAGAAAGGCCTGTCAGGGCCTGGGCCAAGAGCCCGCATATGGGGCTTGCCAAGCCCCTATGCACCCAATCCTCACCAGTGTTTGAGTTTTCCAGTCGCCCCGCCCGTACCTGGGGCTCTGCTCTGGAATCCCTTTCTTGGAGAGACACGTGAGCCAGACAACACTTTTCCACCCTTCCCACAAAATGACCCCAAACTCTTGAGAGCTGGGACAAATCCCCAGAGAGGGATACTCGTCCACAGTCCCTCTGTGATATCCACGGCTATCTCGGACACAACATGCAGAGACAAAAGCCTGAAGGAACGCCTCCCACTCGCCCTTGTTTCAGAGGCCGAGGAGCTCCCTCTCGGGCTGTACATCCGTCCTGCCATACCCTAGGCGCCACTCATAAGCTGAGTTTGTGTTTTCAGACTTCTGTGCCCTCAGCCTGGACCCACACAACCGCCAGGCTAGGGCCTCTGGAGCCACAGAGAAAGATTGTGCCTGCCCTCTCCAAGGAAATTGTGCCCAATCCATTGACCACAACCCTACAGGTTAGGGAAAAGCTCCAAGGCCCCTGAGGCCATCAATAGTGTAGGCCACCCTGGACTAAGAGGGGCTCTCTGACACCAGCGGAGCAACTATCTCCACTTAGACTCTCAGACAGTGTCCCCAGAGACAGAAGGTTGAAATGGACAGGCCCCCAGGCCCTTATCTGAACGTTAGCTTTGGTTTCCATGTGTCCGTCCTCAGAAGTCTGTTTTCGTAGACCAGCACACGGGGCTTTTCTGAGGCTCCAAACCAAACCTCTCTCGTCTCCACATGGGGAGCTTACTTACTGGGGATGTATCAAACCCTTCAGGTAGGAGAGTTCCGCAGGGCCACTGAACAACCAGCACATTCCAAGGTTTCCATGGACCCAAACGCACATTATGACGCATCCTCAGGAGAGGCCATTTCAACTCAGCCCCCTGGTTAGCGTGCCCCAGAGGCAGCAGATCAAACATATCTTGTGGCTAATGGCCAATGGGAATGCGAGGCATGCTGTACAGGGATCCATCCTTCGAACCGTGCTCTCCAGTCCTTCCGTATGGTATGTCCTGGAGCCATGCAACAGGACTCGAATGTCCCACAGAAGGAAACCTGGTGGTTTGGGGCAACCTCCAAACTCAGCGTGGGAAAACTTCCTTGGCCTCATGAGGCCCCCGCTTCATGAAGGTGCCAACATGGACACATACGCCAGCCTCAGCCAACGTCTGATCCTCAGCCTGACTTCAGATGCCGGAGATTTTGATTCAGCCTCTGCCTAGTGGGCCTGCTCTGCCCTTGGCTCCAATCCTCACTTTAGCTTGTGTTCCTAGACTTCCGTCCTCACACTCCTGGCCCGTAAACCCTCCCTACTAGGAATTCTGGGGCCACAATGAAGCACTCCGCCTGCCTCCCAGGAGAAAAACTTTGTCTATGGTGCTGCCCAGAAACCCCAAATGAGGATCAAACTGCTTGGCCCTCGGCAACACCCCAATTGCATAGGCTACCTTAAACACTGATGCTCTGTCGCAAATAGCCTGAGCCCAGACCTTCCAACAGACACCGACACAGCTGGCTGCACACCCAGCACATTGGACCCGCCACTGCCTTAGGCCAACATCCATTCCCAACCTGGGTTTTCAGTCATCAGAACCTAGACCTTATCTCCAATCCCTGCACAGGGGGGAACCTGATGCACAAGTCAGAACCCCTCCTTCCCCATGGCAAGAAACCTTGCTGCTGGCAGTGAGTCAAACCTTCAGTGTAGGAGAAAACGGCATGGCCCATCAGGCCACGCCCATGTGTGAGGGCCGCCTTGGGCACAAACACACATTGTGACCCTCAGCGTGAGTACCTTATTCAAGTAACGCCTCTCCGTGATTGGACCAAGAGCCCGCATATGTGGCTTGCCATGCCCATAGGCACGCAGGACTAACTAGATGGTGTGTATTCCAGTTGAGGGAACCCACTGCTGTGCTCTAGAGTCCCTCTCCTGGGGGGTCCCCTGTGGCAGAAAACAGTACTCTTCCCTTCCCACAGAATGAACCCAAACACTTGGGAGCTTGGACAATCCCCCGAGAGGAAGGCTCTTCCTCGGCCCCTGAAGCAACCCCTACCCTGAACGGCCACTGTGAACGCAACACCCAGAGACAAAAGCCTGAGCGACTGCCTCCCACTTGCCCTCCTTTGATATCCAGAGGATCTCCCCTCTCGGACTGGAGATCAGGCCTGCCATTACCTTGGCCCCTACCTGAGCCAAGTTTGCTTTTTCAGACATCTGTCCCCACAGCCCTGGCAAACACAGCCTCTAGGCTGGGTCCTCTGGAGCCATACCACAGGACCATGCCTGCTCTCTCCTGGGCAAATCTGTCCATTCCTTTGGCCACACACCTCCAGAATATGAGAAACCTCAAGGCCCCCGAGGACATACCATTACCGGGAGCCTCCCTGCACACACAGGGGCCTTCGGACACAAGCTGAGCTGCTACCTCCATGAAGGCATGCACACAGATGTCAACAGAGATAGAAGGTTGAGCCCGACAGGCCCTTAGGCCCTAATCTCAACTCTTGCTTTGTTTTCCAGGTGTCACTCCTCAGAGGCTTTGGTTCGAAGAACAGGATATGGGGCTTTCCTGAGGCACTGAACAGAACTTCTCTCGTCTCCACATGGGAAGCTTCCTTGTTGGAGCCGTGTCAAACACCTCAGGTTGGAGAATCCTGCAGAGTCCCTGAGCCACCTCCACATTCCAAGGTCTCCCAGGCCACCAAGCCACAGTAGGACTCATCTTCAGGAGAGTCCATTTCAACTCTCCCCTCTGGGTAGCTCACCCAGGAGCCCGCAGATTGAGCCTGCCTTGTCCTGACTAAAGAGTGGGAATATGAGGTGGCGTTCCCAGGCATCCATGCTTAGACACCTGCTCTCGAGTCTTTCCGTATGGGGCCTCCTGGAACCATCCAATAGCACTCGACTTTCGTGCAGAAGGAAACGTTGAGGTTTGGAGTAGTTCACAAATCCCATCGTAGGCAAACCTTCCTGGCCTCATGAGGCCCCCACACCATTCAGCAAGAGGCCATGCTGGACAAAAACTCTAGCCTGAGGCACGTCTCAGAGTTGAAATGACCTCAGTGCAGGAGATCTCGATTCAGCCTCTCAGAGTGGGCCTGCCGTGCCATCAGTCCCAAACCTCAGGCTAGCTTCTGTTTTCAGACTTCCTTCCTCACACTCCTGGCAAACAAGCCCTCCGGACTAGGAACTCCAGAACCACAACCCAGCCCAGGGTCTGCCCAAGGGAAGAAAAACGTTTCCCTGTGGGGCTCTCTCCAGAAAACCCAGATGAGGATCAACCTGCTCGGGCCTCGACCGGTACCCGAACTGGATAGGCTGCTCTGGGCACTCATGCTCTGTCTGACACAGCCTGAAGCCAGACGTCCAGACAGACAAGGAGACAGCTGGCCGCACACCCAGCACTTCGGACACGCCATGGTCTTATGCCGTCACCTCTTCCTAACCTTGGTTTTCAGATATCTGAACCTAGACATTATATCAATTCTCCACACAGCTGGGTATCGCAAGCACAACACAGAACTCCTCCTTCCCCGTGGCTGTAAAGCTTGCTCTTGGCATGGAGTCACACCTTCAGGGTGGGAGAAACCTTCCTGGTCCCTGATGCCACGCCCAAACTTGAGTGCTGCTTGGGCACAAATTCACACTCTGACCCTCAGCATGAGCCCCATGTCAAAGAAAGGCCTGTCAGGGCCTGGGCCAAGAGCCCGCATATGGGGCTTGCCAAGCCCCTATGCACCCAATCCTCACCAGTGTTTGAGTTTTCCAGTCGCCCCGCCCGTACCTGGGGCTCTGCTCTGGAATCCCTTTCTTGGAGAGACACGTGAGCCAGACAACACTTTTCCACCCTTCCCACAAAATGACCCCAAACTCTTGAGAGCTGGGACAAATCCCCAGAGAGGGATACTCGTCCACAGTCCCTCTGTGATATCCACGGCTATCTCGGACACAACATGCAGAGACAAAAGCCTGAAGGAACGCCTCCCACTCGCCCTTGTTTCAGAGGCCGAGGAGCTCCCTCTCGGGCTGTACATCCGTCCTGCCATACCCTAGGCGCCACTCATAAGCTGAGTTTGTGTTTTCAGACTTCTGTGCCCTCAGCCTGGACCCACACAACCGCCAGGCTAGGGCCTCTGGAGCCACAGCGAAAGATTGTGCCTGCCCTCTCCAAGGAAATTGTGCCCAATCCATTGACCACAACCCTACAGGTTAGGGAAAAGCTCCAAGGCCCCTGAGGCCATCAATAGTGTAGGCCACCCTGGACTAAGAGGGGCTCTCTGACACCAGCGGAGCAACTATCTCCACTTAGACTCTCAGACAGTGTCCCCAGAGACAGAAGGTTGAAATGGACAGGCCCCCAGGCCCTTATCTGAACGTTAGCTTTGGTTTCCATGTGTCCGTCCTCAGAAGTCTGTTTTCGTAGACCAGCACACGGGGCTTTTCTGAGGCTCCAAACCAAACCTCTCTCGTCTCCACATGGGGAGCTTACTTACTGGGGATGTATCAAACCCTTCAGGTAGGAGAGTTCCGCAGGGCCACTGAACAACCAGCACATTCCAAGGTTTCCATGGACCCAAACGCACATTATGACGCATCCTCAGGAGAGGCCATTTCAACTCAGCCCCCTGGTTAGCGTGCCCCAGAGGCAGCAGATCAAACATATCTTGTGGCTAATGGCCAATGGGAATGCGAGGCATGCTGTACAGGGATCCATCCTTCGAACCGTGCTCTCCAGTCCTTCCGTATGGTATGTCCTGGAGCCATGCAACAGGACTCGAATGTCCCACAGAAGGAAACCTGGTGGTTTGGGGCAACCTCCAAACTCAGCGTGGGAAAACTTCCTTGGCCTCATGAGGCCCCCGCTTCATGAAGGTGCCAACATGGACACATACGCCAGCCTCAGCCAACGTCTGATCCTCAGCCTGACTTCAGATGCCGGAGATTTTGATTCAGCCTCTGCCTAGTGGGCCTGCTCTGCCCTTGGCTCCAATCCTCACTTTAGCTTGTGTTCCTAGACTTCCGTCCTCACACTCCTGGCCCGTAAACCCTCCCTACTAGGAATTCTGGGGCCACAATGAAGCACTCCGCCTGCCTCCCAGGAGAAAAACTTTGTCTATGGTGCTGCCCAGAAACCCCAAATGAGGATCAAACTGCTTGGCCCTCGGCAACACCCCAATTGCATAGGCTACCTTAAACACTGATGCTCTGTCGCAAATAGCCTGAGCCCAGACCTTCCAACAGACACCGACACAGCTGGCTGCACACCCAGCACATTGGACCCGCCACTGCCTTAGGCCAACATCCATTCCCAACCTGGGTTTTCAGTCATCAGAACCTAGACCTTATCTCCAATCCCTGCACAGGGGGGAACCTGATGCACAAGTCAGAACCCCTCCTTCCCCATGGCAAGAAACCTTGCTGCTGGCAGTGAGTCAAACCTTCAGTGTAGGAGAAAACGGCATGGCCCATCAGGCCACGCCCATGTGTGAGGGCCGCCTTGGGCACAAACACACATTGTGACCCTCAGCGTGAGTACCTTATTCAAGTAACGCCTCTCCGTGATTGGACCAAGAGCCCGCATATGTGGCTTGCCATGCCCATAGGCACGCAGGACTAACTAGATGGTGTGTATTCCAGTTGAGGGAACCCACTGCTGTGCTCTAGAGTCCCTCTCCTGGGGGGTCCCCTGTGGCAGAAAACAGTACTCTTCCCTTCCCACAGAATGAACCCAAACACTTGGGAGCTTGGACAATCCCCCGAGAGGAAGGCTCTTCCTCGGCCCCTGAAGCAACCCCTACCCTGAACGGCCACTGTGAACGCAACACCCAGAGACAAAAGCCTGAGCGACTGCCTCCCACTTGCCCTCCTTTGATATCCAGAGGATCTCCCCTCTCGGACTGGAGATCAGGCCTGCCATTACCTTGGCCCCTACCTGAGCCAAGTTTGCTTTTTCAGACATCTGTCCCCACAGCCCTGGCAAACACAGCCTCTAGGCTGGGTCCTCTGGAGCCATACCACAGGACCATGCCTGCTCTCTCCTGGGAAACTCTGTCCATTCCTTTGGCCACACACCTCCAGAATATGAGAAACCTCAAGGCCCCCGAGGACATACCATTACCGGGAGCCTCCCTGCACACACAGGGGCCTTCGGACACAAGCTGAGCTGCTACCTCCATGAAGGCATGCACACAGATGTCAACAGAGATAGAAGGTTGAGCCCGACAGGCCCTTAGGCCCTAATCTCAACTCTTGCTTTGTTTTCCAGGTGTCACTCCTCAGAGGCTTTGGTTCGAAGAACAGGATATGGGGCTTTCCTGAGGCACTGAACAGAACTTCTCTCGTCTCCACATGGGAAGCTTCCTTGTTGGAGCCGTGTCAAACACCTCAGGTTGGAGAATCCTGCAGAGTCCCTGAGCCACCTCCACATTCCAAGGTCTCCCAGGCCACCAAGCCACAGTAGGACTCATCTTCAGGAGAGTCCATTTCAACTCTCCCCTCTGGGTAGCTCACCCAGGAGCCCGCAGATTGAGCCTGCCTTGTCCTGACTAAAGAGTGGGAATATGAGGTGGCGTTCCCAGGCATCCATGCTTAGACACCTGCTCTCGAGTCTTTCCGTATGGGGCCTCCTGGAACCATCCAATAGCACTCGACTTTCGTGCAGAAGGAAACCTTGAGGTTTGGAGTAGTTCACAAATCCCATCGTAGGCAAACCTTCCTGGCCTCATGAGGCCCCCACACCATTCAGCAAGAGGCCATGCTGGACAAAAACTCTAGCCTGAGGCACGTCTCATAGTTGAAATGACCTCAGTGCAGGAGATCTCGATTCAGCCTCTCAGAGTGGGCCTGCCGTGCCATCGGTCCCAAACCTCAGGCTAGCTTGTGTTTTCAGACTTCCTTCCTCACACTCCTGGCAAACAAGCCCTCCGGACTAGGAACTCCAGAACCACAACCCAGCCCAAGGTCTGCCCATGGGAAGAAAAACGTTTCCCTGTGGGGCTCTCTCCAGAAAACCCAGATGAGGATCAACCTGCTCGGGCCTCGACCGGTACCCGAACTGGATAGGCTGCTCTGGGCACTCATGCTCTGTCTGACACAGCCTGAAGCCAGACGTCCAGACAGACAAGGAGACAGCTGGCCGCACACCCAGCACTTCGGACACGCCATGGTCTTATGCCGTCACCTCTTCCTAACCTTGGTTTTCAGATATCTGAACCTAGACATTATATCAATTCTCCACACAGCTGGGTATCGCAAGCACAACACAGAACTCCTCCTTCCCCGTGGCTGTAAAGCTTGCTCTTGGCATGGAGTCACACCTTCAGGGTGGGAGAAACCTTCCTGGTCCCTGATGCCACGCCCAAACTTGAGTGCTGCTTGGGCACAAATTCACACTCTGACCCTCAGCATGAGCCCCATGTCAAAGAAAGGCCTGTCAGGGCCTGGGCCAAGAGCCCGCATATGGGGCTTGCCAAGCCCCTATGCACCCAATCCTCACCAGTGTTTGAGTTTTCCAGTCGCCCCGCCCGTACCTGGGGCTCTGCTCTGGAATCCCTTTCTTGGAGAGACACGTGAGCCAGACAACACTTTTCCACCCTTCCCACAAAATGACCCCAAACTCTTGGGAGCTGGGACAAATCCCCAGAGAGGGATACTCGTCCACAGTCCCTGAGGCCACCCCTCCAATCCACGGCTATCTCGGACACAACATCCAGAGACAATAGCCTGAAGGAACGCCTCCCACTCGCCCTTGTTTCAGAGGCCGAGGAGCTCCCTCTCGGGCTGTACATCCGGCCTGCCATACCCTAGGCGCCACTCATAAGCTGAGTTTGTGTTTTCAGACTTCTGTGCCCTCAGCCTGGACCCACACAACCGCCAGGCTAGGGCCTCTGGAGCCACAGCGAAAGATTGTGCCTGCTCTCTCCAAGGAAATTGTGCCCAATCCATTGACCACAACCCTACAGGTTAGGGAAAAGCTCCAAGGCCCCTGAGGCCATCAATAGTGTAGGCCACCCTGGACTAAGAGGGGCTCTCTGACACCAGCGGAGCAACTATCTCCACTTAGACTCTCAGACAGTGTCCCCAGAGACAAGAGGTTGAAATGGACAGGCCCCCAGGCCCTAATCTGAACCTCAGCTTTGGTTTCCATGTGTCCGTCCTCAGAGGTCTGTTTTCGTAGACCAGCACACGGGGCTTTTCTGAGGCTCCAAACCAAACCTCTCTCGTCTCCTCATGGGGAGCTTACTTACTGGGGATGTATCAAACCCTTCAGGTAGGAGAGTTCCGCAGGGCCACTGAACAACCAGTACATTCCAAGGTTTCCATGGACCCAAACGCACATTATGACGCATCCTCAGGAGAGGCCATTTCAACTCAGCCCCCTGGTTAGCGTGCCCCAGAGGCAGCAGATCAAACATATCTTGTGGCTAATGGCCAATGGGAATGCGAGGCATGCTGTACAGGGATCCATCCTTCGAACCGTGCTCTCCAGTCCTTCCGTATGGTATGTCCTGGAGCCATGCAACAGGACTCGAATGTCCCACAGAAGGAAACCTGGTGGTTTGGGGCAACCTCCAAACTCAGCGTGGGAAAACTTCCTTGGCCTCATGAGGCCCCCGCTTCATGAAGGTGCCAACATGGACATATACGCCAGCCTCAGCCAACGTCTGATCCTCAGCCTGACTTCAGATGCAGGAGATTTTGATTCAGCCTCTGCCTAGTGGGCCTGCTCTGCCCTTGGCTCCAATCCTCACTTTAGCTTGTGTTCCTAGACTTCCGTCCTCACACTCCTGGCCCGTAAACCCTCCCTACTATGAATTCTGGGGACACAATGAAGCACTCCGCCTGCCTCCCAGGAGAAAAACTTTGTCTATGGTGCTGCCCAGAAACCCCAAATGAGGATCAAACTGCTTGGCCCTCGGCAACACCCCAATTACATAGGCTACCTTAAACACTGATGCTCTGTCGCAAATAGCCTGAGCCCAGACCTTCCAACAGACACCGACACAGCTGGCTGCACACCCAGCACATTGGACCCGCCACTGCCTTAGGCCACCATCCATTCCCAACCTGGGATTTCCGTCATCAGAACCTAGACCTTATCTCCAATCCCTGCACAGGGGGGAACCTGATGCACAAGTCAGAACCCCTCCTTCCCCATGGCAAGAAACCTTGCTGCTGGCAGTGAGTCAAACCTTCAGTGTAGGAGAAAACGGCATGGCCCATGAGGCCACGCCCATGTGTGAGGGCCGCCTTGGGCACAAACACACATTGTGACCCTCAGCGTGAGTACCTTATTCAAGTAACGCCTCTCAGTGATTGGACCAAGAGCCCGCATATGTGGCTTGCCATGCCCATAGGCACGCAGGACTAATTAGATGGTGTGTATTCCAGTTGAGGGAACCCACTGCTGTGCTCTAGAGTCCCTCTCCTGGGGGGTCCCCTGTGGCAGAAAACAGTACTCTTCCCTTCCCACAGAATGAACCCAAACACTTGGGAGCTTGGACAATCCCCCGCGATGAAGGCTCTTCCTCGGCCCCTGAAGCAACCCCTACCCTGAACGGCCACTGTGAACGCAACACCCAGAGACAAAAGCCTGAGCGACTGCCTCCCACTTGCCCTCCTTTGATATCCAGAGGATCTCCCCTCTCGGACTGGAGATCAGGCCTGCCATTACCTTGGCCCCTACCTGAGCCAAGTTTGCTTTTTCAGACATCTGTCCCCACAGCCCTGGCAAACACAGCCTCTAGGCTGGGTCCTCTGGAGCCATACCACAGGACCATGCCTGCTCTCTCCTGGGAAACTCTGTCCATTCCTTTGGCCACACACCTCCAGAATATGAGAAACCTCAAGGCCCCCGAGGACATACCATTACCGGGAGCCTCCCTGCACACACAGGGGCCTTCGGACACAAGCTGAGCTGCTACCTCCATGAAGGCATGCACACAGATGTCAACAGAGATAGAAGGTTGAGCCCGACAGGCCCTTAGGCCTTAATCTCAACTCTTGCTTTGTTTTCCAGGTGTCACTCCTCAGAGGCTTTGGTTCGAAGAACAGGATATGGGGCTTTCCTGAGGCACTGAACAGAACTTCTCTCGTCTCCACATGGGAAGCTTCCTTGTTGGAGCCGTGTCAAACACCTCAGGTTGGAGAATCCTGCAGAGTCCCTGAGCCACCTCCACATTCCAAGGTCTCCCAGGCCACCAAGCCACAGTAGGACTCATCTTCAGGAGAGTCCATTTCAACTCTCCCCTCTGGGTAGCTCACCCAGGAGCCCGCAGATTGAGCCTGCCTTGTCCTGACTAAAGAGTGGGAATATGAGGTGGCGTTCCCAGGCATCCATGCTTAGACACCTGCTCTCGAGTCTTTCCGTATGGGGCCTCCTGGAACCATCCAATAGCACTCGACTTTCGTGCAGAAGGAAACGTTGAGGTTTGGAGTAGTTCACAAATCCCATCGTAGGCAAACATTCCTGGCCTCATGAGGCCCCCACACCATTCGGGAAGAGGACATGCTGGACAAAAACTCTAGCCTGAGGCACGTCTCAGAGTTGAAATGACCTCAGTGCAGGAGATCTCGATTCAGCCTCTCAGAGTGGGCCTGCCTTGCCATCAGTCCCAAACCTCAGGCTAGCTTGTGTTTTCAGACTTCCTTCCTCACACTCCTGGCAAACAAGCCCTCCAGACTAGGAACTCCAGAACCAAAACCCAGGCCAGGGTCTGCCCAAGGGAAGAAAAACGTTTCCCTGTGGGGCTCTCTCCAGAAAACCCAGATGAGGATCAACCTGCTCGGGCCTCGACGGTACCCGAACTGGATAGGCTACTCTAGGCACTCATGCTCTGTCTGACACAGCCTGAAGCCAGACGTCCAGACAGACAAGGAGACAGCTGGCCGCACACCCAGCACTTCGGACACGCCATGGTCTTATGCCGTCACCTCTTCCTAACCTTGGTTTTCAGATATCTGAACCTAGACATTATATCAATTCTCCACACAGCTGGGTATCGCAAGCACAACACAGAACTCCTCCTTCCCCGTGGCTGTAAAGCTTGCTCTTGGCATGGAGTCACACCTTCAGGGTGGGAGAAACCTTCCTGGTCCCTGATGCCACGCCCAAACTTGAGTGCTGCTTGGGCACAAATTCACACTCTGACCCTCAGCATGAGCCCCATGTCAAAGAAAGGCCTGTCAGGGCCTGGGCCAAGAGCCCGCATATGGGGCTTGCCAAGCCCCTATGCACCCAATCCTCACCAGTGTTTGAGTTTTCCAGTCGCCCCGCCCGTACCTGGGGCTCTGCTCTGGAATCCCTTTCTTGGAGAGACACGTGAGCCAGACAACACTTTTCCACCCTTCCCACAAAATGACCCCAAACTCTCGGGAGCTGGGACAAATCCCCAGAGAGGGATACTCGTCCACAGTCCCTGAGGCCACCCCTCCAATCCACGGCTATCTCGGACACAACATCCAGAGACAAAAGCCTGAAGGAACGCCTCCCACTCGCCCTTGTTTCAGAGGCCGAGGAGCTCCCTCTCGGGCTGTACATCCGGCCTGCCATACCCTAGGCGCCACTCATAAGCTGAGTTTGTGTTTTCAGACTTCTGTGCCCTCAGCCTGGACCCACACAACCGCAAGGCTAGGGCCTCTGGAGCCACAGCGAAAGATTGTGCCTGCCCTCTCCAAGGAAATTGTGCCCAATCCATTGACCACAACCCTACAGGTTAGGGAAAAGCTCCAAGGCCCCTGAGGCCATCAATAGTGTAGGCCACCCTGGACTAAGAGGGGCTCTCTGACACCAGCGGAGCAACTATCTCCACTTAGACTCTCAGACAGTGTCCCCAGAGACAGAAGGTTGAAATGGACAGGCCCCCAGGCCCTAATCTGAACCTTAGCTCTGGTTTCCATGTGTCCGTCCTCAGAGGTCTGTTTTCGTAGACCAGCACACGGGGCTTTTCTGAGGCTCCAAACCAAACCTCTCTCGTCTCCACATGGGGAGCTTACTTACTGGGGATGTATCAAACCCTTCAGGTAGGAGAGTTCCGCAGGGCCACTGAACAACCAGTACATTCCAAGGTTTCCATGGACCCAAACGCACATTATGACGCATCCTCAGGAGAGGCCATTTCAACTCAGCCCCCTGGTTAGCGTGCCCCAGAGGCAGCAGATCAAACATATCTTGTGGCTAATGGCCAATGGGAATGCAAGGCATGCTGTACAGGGATCCATCCTTCGAACCGTGCTCTCCAGTCCTTCCGTATGGTATGTCCTGGAGCCATGCAACAGGACTCGAATGTCCCACAGAAGGAAACCTGGTGGTTTGGGGCAACCTCCAAACTCAGCGTGGGAAAACTTCCTTGGCCTCATGAGGCCCCCGCTTCATGAAGGTGCCAACATGGACACGTACTCCAGCCTCAGCCAACGTCTGATCCTCAGCCTGACTTCAGATGCAGGAGATTTTGATTCAGCCTCTGCCTAGTGGGCCTGCTCTGCCCTTGGCTCCAATCCTCACTTTAGCTTGTGTTCCTAGACTTCCGTCCTCACACTCCTGGCCCGCAAACCCTCCCTACTGGGAATTCTGGGGCCACAATGAAGCACTCCGCCTGACTCCCAGGAGAAAAACTTTGTCTATGGTGCTGCCCAGAAACCCCAAATGAGGATCAAACTGCTTGGCCCTCGGCAACACCCCAATTGCATAGGCTACCTTATAAACTGATGCTCTGTCGCAAATAGCCTGAGCCCAGACCTTCCAACAGACACCGACACAGCTGGCTGCACACCCAGCACATTGGACCCGCCACTGCCTTAGGCCACCATCCATTCCCAACCTGGGTTTTCAGTCATCAGAACCTAGACCTTATCTCCAATCCCTGCACAGGGGGGAACCTGATGCACAAGTCAGAACCCCTCCTTCCCCATGGCAAGAATCCTTGCTGCTGGCAGTGAGTCAAACCTTCTGTGTAGGAGAAAACGGCATGGCCCATGAGGCCACGCCCATGTGTGAGGGCCGCCTTGGGCACAAACACACATTGTGACCCTCAGCGTGAGTACCTTATTCAAGTAACGCCTCTCAGTGATTGGACCAAGAGCCCGCATATGTGGCTTGCCATGCCCATAGGCACGCAGGACTAACTAGATGGTGTGTATTCCAGTTGAGGGAACCCACTGCTGTGCTCTAGAGTCCCTCTCCTGGGGGGTCCCCTGTGGCAGAAAACAGTACTCTTCCCTTCCCACAGAATGAACCCAAACACTTGGGAGCTTGGACAATCCCCCGAGAGGAAGGCTCTTCCTCGGCCCCTGAAGCAACCCCTACCCTGAACGGCCACTGTGAACGCAACACCCAGAGACAAAAGCCTGAGCGACTGCCTCCCACTTGCCCTCCTTTGATATCCAGAGGATCTCCCCTCTCGGACTGGAGATCAGGCCTGCCATTACCTTGGCCCCTACCTGAGCCAAGTTTGCTTTTTCAGACATCTGTCCCCACAGCCCTGGCAAACACAGCCTCTAGGCTGGGTCCTCTGGAGCCATACCACAGGACCATGCCTGCTCTCTCCTGGGAAACTCTGTCCATTCCTTTGGCCACACACCTCCAGAATATGAGAAACCTCAAGGCCCCCGAGGACATACCATTACCGGGAGCCTCCCTGCACACACAGGGGCCTTCGGACACAAGCTGAGCTGCTACCTCCATGAAGGCATGCACACAGATGTCAACAGAGATAGAAGGTTGAGCCGGACAGGCCCTTAGGCCCTAATCTCAACTCTTGCTTTGTTTTCCAGGTGTCACTCCTCAGAGGCTTTGGTTCGAAGAACAGGATATGGGGCTTTCCTGAGGCACTGAACAGAACTTCTCTCGTCTCCACATGGGAAGCTTCCTTGTTGGAGCCGTGTCAAACACCTCAGGTTGGAGAATCCTGCAGAGTCCCTGAGCCACCTCCACATTCCAAGGTCTCCCAGGCCACCAAGCCACAGTAGGACTCATCTTCAGGAGAATCCATTTCAACTCTCCCCTCTGGGTAGCTCACCCAGGAGCCCACAGATTGAGCCTGCCTTGTCCTGACTAAAGAGTGGGAATATGAGGTGGCGTTCCCAGGCATCCATGCTTAGACACCTGCTCTCGAGTCTTTCCGTATGGGGCCTCCTGGAACCATCCAATAGCACTCGACTTTCGTGCAGAAGGAAACCTTGAGGTTTGGAGTAGTTCACAAATCCCATCGTAGGCAAACCTTCCTGGCCTCATGAGGCCCCCACACCATTCAGGAAGAGGCCATGCTGGACAAAAACTCTAGCCTGAGGCACGTCGCAGAGTTGAAATGACCTCAGTGCAGGAGATCTCGATTCAGCCTCTCAGAGTGGTCCTGCCGTGCCATCGGTCCCAAACCTCAGGCTAGCTTGTGTTTTCAGACTTCCTTCCTCACACTCCTGGCAAACAAGCCCTCCGGACTAGGAACTCCAGAACCACAACCCAGCCCAGGGTCTGCCCAAGGGAAGAAAAACGTTTCCCTGTGGGGCTCTCTCCAGAAAACCCAGATGAGGATCAACCTGCTCGAGCCTCGACGGTACCCGAACTGGATAGGCTGCTCTGGGCACTCATGCTCTGTCTGACACAGCCTGAAGCCAGACGTCCAGACAGACAAGGAGACAGCTGGCCGCACACCCAGCACTTCGGACACGCCATGGTCTTATGCCGTCACCTCTTCCTAACCTTGGTTTTCAGATATCTGAACCTAGACATTATATCAATTCTCCACACAGCTGGGTATCGCAAGCACAACACAGAACTCCTCCTTCCCCGTGGCTGTAAAGCTTGCTTTTGGCATGGAGTCACACCTTCAGGGTGGGAGAAACCTTCCTGGTCCCTGATGCCACGCCCAAACTTGAGTGCTGCTTGGGCACAAATTCACACACTGACCCTCAGCATGAGCCACATGTCAAAGGAAGGCCTGTCAGGGCCTGGGCCAAGAGCCCGCATATGGGGCTTGCCAAGCCCCTATACACCCAATCCTCACCAGTGTTTGAGTTTTCCAGTCGCCCCGCCCGTACCTGGGGCTCTGCTCTGGAATCCCTTTCTTGGAGAGACACATGAGCCAGACAACACGACTCCACCCTTCCCACAAAATGACCCCAAACTCTTGGGAGCTGGGACAAATCCCCAGAGAGGGATACTCGTCCACAGTCCCTGAGGCCACCCCTCCAATCCACGGCTACCTCGGACACAATATCCAGAGACAAAAGCCTGAAGGAACGCCTCCCACTCGCCCTTGTTTCAGAGGCCCAGGTGCTCCCTCTCGGGTCGTACATCCGGCCTGCCATACCCTAGGCACCACTCATAAGCTGAGTTTGTGTTTTCAGACTTCTGTGCCCTCAGCCTGGACCCACACAACCGCCAGGCTAGGGCCTCTGGAGCCACAGCGAAAGATTGTGCCTGCCCTCTCCAAGGAAATTGTGCCCAATCCATTGACCACAACCCTACAGGTTAGGGAAAAGCTCCAAGGCCCCTGAGGCCATCAATAGTGTAGGCCACCCTGGACTAAGAGGGGCTCTCTGACACCAGCGGAGCAACTATCTCCACTTAGACTCTCAGACAGTGTCCCCAGAGACAGAAGGTTGAAATGGACAGGCCCCCAGGCCCTAATCTGAACCTTAGCTTTGGTTTCCATGTGTCCGTCCTCAGAGGTCTGTTTTCGTAGACCAGCACACGGGGCTTTTCTGAGGCTCCAAACCAAACCTCTCTCGTCTCCACATGGGGAGCTTACTTACTGGGGATGTATCAAACCCTTCAGGTAGGAGAGTTCCGCAGGGCCACTGAACAACCAGCACATTCCAAGGTTTCCATGGACCCAAACGCACATTATGACGCATCCTCAGGAGAGGCCATTTCAACTCAGCCTCCTGGTTAGTGTGCCCCAGAGGCAGCAGATCAAACATATCTTGTGGCTAATGGCCAATGGGAATGCGAGGCATGCTGTACAGGGATCCATCCTTCGAACCGTGCTCTCCAGTCCTTCCGTATGGTATGTCCTGGAGCCATGCAACAGGACTCGAATGTCCCACAGAAGGAAACCTGGTGGTTTGGGGCAACCTCCAAACTCAGCGTGGGAAAACTTCCTTGGCCTCATGAGGCCCCCGCTTCATGAAGGTGCCAACATGGACACATACTCCAGCCTCAGCCAACGTCTGATCGTCAGCCTGACTTCAGATGCAGGAGATTTTGATTCAGCCTCTGCCTAGTGGGCCTGCTCTGCCCTTGGCTCCAATCCTCACTTTAGCTTGTGTTCCTAGACTTCCGTCCTCACACTCCTGGCCCGCAAACCCTCCCTACTGGGAATTCTGGGGCCACAATGAAGCACTCCGCCTGCCTCCCAGGAGAAAAACTTTGTCTATGGTGCTGCCCAGAAACCCCTAATGAGGATCAAACTGCTTGGCCCTCGGCAACACCCCAATTGCATAGGTTACCTTAAACACTGATGCTCTGTCGCAAATAGCCTGAGCCCAGACCTTCCAACAGACACCGACACAGCTGGCTGCACACCCAGCACATTGGACCCGCCACTGCCTTAGGCCACCATCCATTCCCAACCTGGGTTTTCAGTCATCAGAACCTAGACCTTATCTCCAATCCCTGCACAGGGGGGAACCTGATGCACAAGTCAGAACCCCTCCTTCCCCATGGCAAGAAACCTTGCTGCTGGCAGTGAGTCAAACCTTCAGTGTAGGAGAAAACGGCATGGCCCATGAGGCCACGCCCATGTGTGAGGGCCGCCTTGGGCACAAACACACATTGTGACCCTCAGCGTGAGTACCTTATTCAAGTAACGCCTCTCAGTGATTGGACCAAGAGCCCGCATATGTGGCTTGCCATGCCCATAGGCACGCAGGACTAACTAGATGGTGTGTATTCCAGTTGAGGGAACCCACTGCTGTGCTCTAGAGTCCCTCTCCTGGGGGGTCCCCTGTGGCAGAAAACAGTACTCTTCCCTTCCCACAGAATGAACCCAAACACTTGGGAGCTTGGACAATCCCCCGAGAGGAAGGCTCTTCCTCGGCCCCTGAAGCAACCCCTACCCTGAACGGCCACTGTGAACGCAACACCCAGAGACAAAAGCCTGAGCGACTGCCTCCCACTTGCCCTCCTTTGATATCCAGAGGATCTCCCCTCTCGGACTGGAGATCAGGCCTGCCATTACCTTGGCCCCTACCTGAGCCAAGTTTGCTTTTTCAGACATCTGTCCCCACAGCCCTGGCAAACACAGCCTCTAGGCTGGGTCCTCTGGAGCCATACCACAGGACCATGCCTGCTCTCTCCTGGGAAACTCTGTCCATTCCTTTGGCCACACACCTCCAGAATATGAGAAACCTCAAGGCCCCCGAGGACATACCATTACCGGGAGCCTCCCTGCACACACAGGGGCCTTCGGACACAAGCTGAGCTGCTACCTCCATGAAGGCATGCACACAGATGTCAACAGAGATAGAAGGTTGAGCCCGACAGGTCCTTAGGCCCTAATCTCAACTCTTGCTTTGTTTTCCAGGTGTCACTCCTCAGAGGCTTTGGTTCGAAGAACAGGATATGGGGCTTTCCTGAGGCACTGAACAGAACTTCTCTCATCTCCACATGGGCAGCTTCCTTGTTGGAGCCGTGTCAAACACCTCAGGTTGGAGAATCCTGCAGAGTCCCTGAGCCACCTCCACATTCCAAGGTCTCCCAGGCCACCAAGCCACAGTAGGACTCTTCTTCAGGAGAGTCCATTTCAACTCTCCCCTCTGGGTAGCTCACCCAGGAGCCCGCAGATTGAGCCTGCCTTGTCCTGACTAAAGAGTGGGAATATGAGGTGGCGTTCCCAGGCATCCATGCTTAGACACCTGCTCTCTTGTCTTTCCGTATGGGGCCTCCTGGAACCATCCAATAGCACTCGACTTTCGTGCAGAAGGAAACCTTGAGGTTTGGAGTAGTTCACAAATCCCATCGTAGGCAAACCTTCCTGGCCTCATGAGGCCCCCACACCATTCAGGAAGAGGCCATGCTGGACAAAAACTCTAGCCTGAGGCACGTCTCAGAGTTGAAATGACCTCAGTGCAGGAGATCTCGATTCAGCCTCTCAGAGTGGGCCTGCCGTGCCATCGGTCCCAAACCTCACGCTAGCTTGTGTTTTCAGACTTCCTTCCTCACACTCCTGGCAAACAAGCCCTCCGGACTAGGAACTCAACCCAGCCCAGGGTCTGCCCAAGGGAAGAAAAACGTTTCCCTGTGGGGCTCTCTCCAGAAAACCCAGATGAGGATCAACCTGCTCGGGCCTCGACGGTACCCGAACTGGATAGGCTGCTCTGGGCACTCATGCTCTGTCTGACACAGCCTGAAGCCAGACGTCCAGACAGACAAGGAGACAGCTGGCCGCACACCCAGCACTTCGGACACGCCATGGTCTTATGCCGTCACCTCTTCCTAACCTTGGTTTTCAGATATCTGAACCTAGACATTATATCAATTCTCCACACAGCTGGGTAGGGCAAGGACAACACAGAACTCCTCCTTCCCCGTGGCTGTAAAGCTTGCTCTTGGCATGGAGTCACACCTTCAGGGTGGGAGAAACCTTCCTGGTCCCTGATGCCACGCCCAAACTTGAGTGCTGCTTGGGCACAAATTCACACTCTGACCCTCAGCATGAGCCCCATGTCAAAGAAAGGCCTGTCAGGGCCTGGGCCAAGAGCCCGCATATGGGGCTTGCCAAGCCCCTATGCACCCAATCCTCACCAGTGTTTGAGTTTTCCAGTCGCCCCGCCCGTACCTGGGGCTCTGCTCTGGAATCCCTTTCTTGGAGAGACACGTGAGCCAGACAACACGACTCCACCCTTCCCACAAAATGACCCCAAACTCTTGGGAGCTGGGACAAATCCCCAGAGAGGGATACTCGTCCACAGTCCCTGAGGCCACCCCTCCAATCCACGGCTATCTCGGACACAACATCCAGAGGCAAAAGCCTGAAGGAACGCCTCCCACTCGCCCTTGTTTCAGAGGCCCAGGAGCTCCCTCTCGGGCTGTACATCCGGCCTGCCATACCCTAGGCGCCACTCATAAGCTGAGTTTGTGTTTTCAGACTTCTGTGCCCTCAGCCTGGACCCACACAACCGCCAGGCTAGGGCCTCTGGAGCCACTGCGAAAGATTGTGCCTGCCCTCTCCAAGGAAATTGTGCCCAATCCATTGACCACAACCCTACAGGTTAGGGAAAAGCTCCAAGGCTCCTGAGGCCATCAATAGTGTAGGCCACCCTGGACTAAGAGGGGCTCTCTGACACCAGCGGAGCAACTATCTCCACTTAGACTCTCAGACAGTGTCCCCAGAGACAGAAGGTTGAAATGGACAGGCCCCCAGGCCCTAATCTGAACCTTAGCTCTGGTTTCCATGTGTCCGTCCTCAGAGGTCTGTTTTCGTAGACCAGCACACGGGGCTTTTCTGAAGCTCCAAACCAAACCTCTCTCGTCTCCACATGGGGAGCTTACTTACTGGGGATGTATCAAACCCTTCAGGTAGGAGAGTTCCGCAGGGCCACTGAACAACCAGCACATTCCAAGGTTTCCATGGACCCAAACGCACATTATGACGCATCCTCAGGAGAGGCCATTTCAACTCAGCCCCCTGGTTAGCGTGCCCCAGAGGCAGCAGATCAAACATATCTTGTGGCTAATGGCCAATGGGAATGCGAGGCATGCTGTACAGGGATCCATCCTTCGAACCGTGCTCTCCAGTCCTTCCGTATGGTATGTCCTGGAGCCATGCAACAGGACTCGAATGTCCCACAGAAGGAAACCTGGTGATTTGGGGCAACCTCCAAACTCAGCGTGGGAAAACTTCCTTGGCCTCATGAGGCCCCCGCTTCATGAAGGTGCCAACATGGACACATACTCCAGCCTCAGCCAACGTCTGATCCTCAGCCTGACTTCAGATGCAGGAGATTTTGATTCAGCCTCTGCCTAGTGGGCCTGCTCTGCCCTTGGCTCCAATCCTCACTTTAGCTTGTGTTCCTAGACTTCCGTCCTCACACTCCTGGCCCGCAAACCCTCCCTACTGCGAATTCTGGGGCCACAATGAAGCACTCCGCCTGCCTCCCAGGAGAAAAACTTTGTCTATGGTGCTGCCCAGAAACCCCAAATGAGGATCAAACTGCTTGGCCCTCGGCAACACCCCAATTGCATAGGCTACCTTAAACACTGATGCTCTGTCGCAAATAGCCTGAGCCCAGACCTTCCAACAGACACCGACACAGCTGGCTGCACACCCAGCACATTGGACCCGCCACTGCCTTAGGCCACCATCCATTCCCAACCTGGGTTTTCAGTCATCAGAACCTAGACCTTATCTCCAATCCCTGCACAGGGGGGAACCTGATGCACAAGTCAGAACCCCTCCTTCCCCATGGCAAGAAACCTTGCTGCTGGCAGTGAGTCAAACCTTCAGTGTAGGAGAAAACGGCATGGCCCATGAGGCCACGCCCATGTGTGAGGGCCGCCTTGGGCACAAACACACATTGTGACCCTCAGCGTGAGTACCTTATTCAAGTAACGCCTCTCAGTGATTGGACCAAGAGCCCGCATATGTGGCTTGCCATGCCCATAGGCACGCAGGACTAACTAGATGGTGTGTATTCCAGTTGAGGGAACCCACTGCTGTGCTCTAGAGTCCCTCTCCTGGGGGGTCCCCTGTGGCAGAAAACAGTACTCTTCCCTTCCCACAGAATGAACCCAAACACTTGGGAGCTTGGACAATCCCCCGAGAGGAAGGCTCTTCCTCGGCCCCTGAAGCAACCCCTACCCTGAACGGCCACTGTGAACGCAACACCCAGAGACAAAAGCCTGAGCGACTGCCTCCCACTTGCCCTCCTTTGATATCCAGAGGATCTCCCCTCTCGGACTGGAGATCAGGCCTGCCATTACCTTGGCCCCTACCTGAGCCAAGTTTGCTTTTTCAGACATCTGTCCCCACAGCCCTGGCAAACACAGCCTCTAGGCTGGGTCCTCTGGAGCCATACCACAGGACAATGCCTGCTCTCTCCTGGGAAACTCTGTCCATTCCTTTGGCCACACACCTCCAGAATATGAGAAACCTCAAGGCCCCCGAGGACATACCATTACCGGGAGCCTCCCTGCACACACAGGGGCCTTCGGACACAAGCTGAGCTGCTACCTCCATGAAGGCATGCACACAGATGTCAACAGAGATAGAAGGTTGAGCCGGACAGGCCCTTAGGCCCTAATCTCAACTCTTGCTTTGTTTTCCAGGTGTCACTCCTCAGAGGCTTTGGTTCGAAGAACAGGATATGGGGCTTTCCTGAGGCACTGAACAGAACTTCTCTCGTCTCCACATGGGTAGCTTCCTTGTTGGAGCCCTGTCAAACACCTCAGGTTGGAGAATCCTGCAGAGTCCCTGAGCCACCTCCACATTCCAAGGTCTCCCAGGCCACCAAGCCACAGTAGGACTCATCTTCAGGAGAGTCCATTTCAACTCTCCCCTCTGGGTAGCTCACCCAGGAGCCCGCAGATTGAGCCTGCCTTGTCCTGACTAAAGAGTGGGAATATGAGGTGGCGTTCCCAGGCATCCATGCTTAGACACCTGCTCTCGAGTCTTTCCGTATGGGGCCTCCTGGAACCATCCAATAGCACTCGACTTTCGTGCAGAACGAAACCTTGAGGTTTGGAGTAGTTCACAAATCCCATCGTAGGCAAACCTTCCTGGCCTCATGAGTCCCCCACACCATTCAGCAAGAGGCCATGCTGGACAAAAACTCCAGCCTGAGGCACGTCTCATAGTTGAAATGACCTCAGTGCAGGAGATCTCGATTCAGCCTCTCAGAGTGGGCCTGCCGTGCCATCGGTCCCAAACCTCAGGCTAGCTTGTGTTTTCAGACTTCCTTCCTCACACTCCTGGCAAACAAGCCCTCCGGACTAGGAACTCCAGAACCACAACCCAGCCCAGGGTCTGCCCAAGGGAAGAAAAACGTTTCCCTGTGGGGCTCTCTCCAGAAAACCCAGATGAGTATCAACCTGCTCGGGCCTCGACCGGTACCCGAACTGGATAGGCTGCTCTGGGCACTCATGCTCTGTCTGACACAGCCTGAAGCCAGACGTCCAGACAGACAAGGAGACAGCTGGCCGCACACCCAGCACTTCGGACACGCCATGGTCTTATGCCATCACCTCTTCCTAACCTTGGTTTTCAGATATCTGAACCTAGACATTAGATCAATTCTCCACACAGCTGGGTATCGCAAGCACAACACAGAACTCCTCCTTCCCCGTGGCTGTAAAGCTTGCTCTTGGCATGGAGTCACACCTTCAGGGTGGGAGAAACCTTCCTGGTCCCTGATGCCACGCCCAAACTTGAGTGCTGCTTGGGCACAAATTCACACTCTGACCCTCAGCATGAGCCCCATGTCAAAGAAAGGCCTGTCAGGGCCTGGGCCAAGAGCCCGCATATGGGGCTTGCCAAGCCCCTATGCACCCAATCCTCACCAGTGTTTGAGTTTTCCAGTCGCCCCGCCCGTACCTGGGGCTCTGCTCTGGAATCCCTTTCTTGGAGAGACACGTGAGCCAGACAACACTTTTCCACCCTTCCCACAAAATGACCCCAAACTCTTGGGAGCTGGGTCAAATCCCCAGAGAGGGATACTCGTCCACAGTCCCTGAGGCCACCCCTCCAATCCACGGCTATCTCGGACACAACATCCAGAGACAAAAGCCTGAAGGAACGCCTCCCACTCGCCCTTGTTTCAGAGGCCGAGGAGCTCCCTCTCGGGCTGTACATCCGGCCTGCCATACCCTAGGCGCCACTCATAAGCTGAGTTTGTGTTTTCAGACTTCTGTGCCCTCAGCCTGGACCCACACAACCGCCAGGCTAGGGCCTCTGGAGCCACAGCGAAAGATTGTGCCTGCCCTCTCCAAGGAAATTGTGCCCAATCCATTGACCACAACCCTACAGGTTAGGGAAAAGCTCCAAGGCCCCTGATGATGAGGGAGCAGGAGGCTGGCTGAGGACAAAGCAAAAGCTGGCGCCTTGCACCCCCTCTTCACCCGCTCCCCTCCATATGTGTGGCATTCCTCAGGCAGCCCTGACTGCCAAGAACAATAAGCAAAGAGTTAACTTGCAGAGCTTACAGTCCTGCTAGACAGGAGTCTCCCTTGGCTTACAAATGTCCTAATTCTCACTAACAAAGACGATTGATAGCAGGATTGTGAGACCCCACCAAAAAGTCTCCCAAAGATCTTAATGTTAATGGCTGGTCTAAAGACAACATTGATCCAGCAGCAAGGGCAAGGCCTCCGGCAGGCCTGGGACATCCTGGCACCTTGTAGGCCCTCTTTAGCATATGAAAACTCCACTGAAACCTCCCTTCCCCTCCCCTTCCCCCAACAGCAGGGTACATAACCTGCCATCCCTCACAACCTTGGGCAGCAGCTCTTCCTGCCCACGGGTCCTGTCCCCGTGCTTTAATAAACTACCATTTTGCACCAATGACGTCTTAAGAATTCTTTCTTTAGTCGTCGGCTCCGAACCTCCTCACCCCACCGAACCTGACTTAGGTTCTGGGACTTCATCATTTTTGGCGAGCCAGCCAGGAGATTTGTGAGTCTTTACATTTGGACTCTGAGCTTCGGTGCAAAATTGGTGAGTACTTTCTCTCCTTTTCCTTTACGCTCATTCCAGGGCTTTTTCAAGGAGTATGGTCTTATTGGAACACTTGCATGTCAATTGCTCAGGCTGTAATCCTCTAGCCCGTGGCTACTCCACAGGGAGGAGAGCGTCTGCCTTTTGGCTGTAAGCTAGTACCCTGGCCGGAATGGCAATAAGACCCAGAAACTTGATGGCCTCACTCTATTCCTGTTCTTATAGAAAGTTGTCTCTCTTGGGCACGGGACAGCCACCTAAGTCACCAGGACGGCTGCCAATCTTAAGACTCCCGTGTGAGGTTTCCTCCTGATTGATCTAATGCGATCCCCTCCACATGCCCGGTCTAGCCACTTCTGGCCGTGAGACCTCCACTGGGAGCCGGCCGAAACCAGTACCCGATTGAATTAAAATGCAACCGGGGACCGTTTCCTAGGGAAGTTGGCTGCAAGGACCACATGTGTTGGAATGTCGCATAGACCATGATGGATTTCAATCTTTACTGTTTCTCGTCAGTGTCTTCTGCAAACCACCTAAAGCTATGAAATTGGGTAATTTCCCCTTGCCAAACTTTTCTAGTACTTCCATGGGTTAATATGGCAAAACAGTATGCAGTCTTCAGGATAGACAATGGCTTGGCATGGCACAATTTCCTAGTCCATTCACCAGGCACCCATTGGCAGCCTAGGATGCGATGGGGAAGTGGAGGGACGCCGGCACCCCTCCAGGGCCTTTAACGGCAGGAATGCCTTCCCAGGGAAGGCAAAGCGGTGATCAATAGCGATTTTTGTTGAGGGACGCCTCCGGTCGCTTTTGACACAGGAACCTCTGACATATCCTGCGTGGGACGCTACCCAGGAGTCAGGGGGGATTTGGTAATGGACCTTCTTTACTTTTCTGGAAGCATGGCCTGAGTAGGCTTCTTCAGTTCCCAAGGACTCTACCTCGGGGTGCCTTTTAACCCACTGGAAATAATTTGGATTGCAAAACTTAGGAACGGACTGAGCTCCTGTAACACTGCATGGCCTCAGTGGGATCTATCAGTTAGATCTCTGCAGGAAACAGGGCAAATGGACCTAGGACACCTTCACTGCTCATACCTAGGCCTTTATTGCTCTACACCAGGACCCCAGACTAAGGGGCTTTTGCAAAATGTGTTTGCCCAAATGAGTCAGCTAGTAAACTTTCTCCTGACATATTGGATGGTAATTACGTAAATAAGCCTTCTTCTAGTAAACCCAGGTTGCTGGGCCATCCCTAGCAAAGGGGACTCTGGCTTTATTTCTTTCTGTTTCTCTTAATAGATGTGGGGGCTTCTCCCTCACTCACTTCCCGTGTTAATGGCTATAACTGGAGCCAACTGAGTGTTGGTCTAACTCGAGACAGAGACCATAAGGAATATTCCCAAGCAGCTGCTGAAACTCTCTTTGTTTCGGGGAAGTTTCCCTGTGTTCTCTGGCCTGACTTGGACTGCCTAACCCCTTCCCCCTTGCTGGTGGGAAAGCATGGCATCTGCTCCTCTGTTGGGGCTTATGAGCTCCGAAACCGGGAATCTTTTCTCTGCCTCCTGGCAGCACTTTGTTTCCTCTGTTTTCCCCTTCTGTTTCTGCACCAAGGTGCGTGCAGCCTGCATGACTAGCCTCTAGATCATGCACCACGGCTCCTTCTCTCTTCACTGTCAAGGAGCAAGAAGAACACCCCCACTCCAGATCTTCCCACGCATGTCTCAGGTAAACATTCAAAGTGGAGTGGGCCCAGGTGGAACGTAAATCACTATTTGAACTAAGTTAAGTTTGTTGGTTTAATTAAGACCTGTATTTTAAGTTTACAGCAGTAAATGTGAAGCTTTTATTCTATCAAAGTTTACTGAAGGTCAAATAAGCTTGTGTTACTTGTTAAAATTTGTTAGCAAAGAAATGACTAAACTGATGGTTAATTGTCTGTCTCAAATTTCTAATGGGTAATTGCTGAAGTAGCTTTCAAAGTCTTTGGTAACCTGAAAGTTTTAAAGTTCTGCTTGGATGACAAATGGAATTAAATTGTGGACATCTGTATCTTAACCAAACAGGATAAAATGCTAAGTCATTAATTATTGGATGTAGGTTTGTGCTTTTGACTTCTTACTGCAAAGAAACTAAGAGTATTTAAATCTGTTGGTAAACTTGTTTGCCACTTAACTGATTCATAAATTGCCACCTGAAGAATTCTGTTGTAACAGTTCACAATTGGTTAATAACTAAAGGTGTTTCTAAGAATACAAAGTTCTGCCTAGTGTAGCTAAGACTGATGGAAATAAAGGGAAACTGTATGTAGGAAAGTAGGAGATATGTAAGAAAGATTTAAGGAATGGGAATACATTTTGTTGAAGGTAAAGGAAGGTAATTTTGTCCTAAATGAGATGGTTGTTTGGAAGGAAATGGCTTGGGACAAAACCTGAATGCAAAGGAAAGTTGTAGAAGGTTTGTGAAGGGAAATCTTCAGAAAAGGAATTTTAGCTATGGTCAAGAATGGATTAAGATTGAAATGAATGGGTTTTAAGGATACATTGGTACAAGACTGAAATTGTCTCTGTTCAAAAGGACAATGTTTTCTTAGATCAATTGATCTGCTGTTAAGAAAATGTAAATGGTTTTCTCTTTGCCTGCCCAGAAAAACGAGTTTCTATGTTCAGTTTTATCAGGTGTTTAACATCCCTAATTATATTTAGGCATGTGCTTTAAAACTTTCTAAGATTTTAGCAAATGTTGACAAGATTTAAATCGTAAATCTCTTTAACTCAGGCTTTTCCTTGGTATGTGAAGTTGCTCATGAAGTACTACTGAACCAATGATAAACCTTGGGTTACATTTGGGAAAATGCTATAACTATTCTAGAGATTCTACGCACTTCCTAAAGTTTTAACGTTTTGAGAGATCATCGCTTGATACTGTAATTATGGAAATGTTATGTATCACAGAAATAACCTGATTTCCTTGCAGCTAAATTGTAAACTCCCGTGTCTCTTTGGCTCTAACCATATCCATTCTGAGTTTTTGTCATTTATAATTGTTTTAATTCTCTGGTAAAATGAGTTTTATCTTCAAGGATATTCCTATAAAGGACTTTCAGGACAAATACAGATATTTGATATGCTTGAAAATCCTAAAACTGAAACGGGTAAGAATTTCCAGAACTGACTAAAGCCGCATTCACCAGAATTAGTAACATGGGACTAAATGAACTAAAAGATTATAGTGTTGTGTCTCTTAATGTTTGGTCTTACTTTAAACATTGCTGGTTCTCTCTACTGTTTGCTCTTACAGACTAGGGATACTCCCTCCTAGTTATCTGTAACTTATAGAGATGTAAAAGTGCTCATTTGTAAAAGTGCTCAAGGCATTCAAATTTTCTCTCTATCTGAACCCTCTGAAACCAAAAGGTCTTAGTATTCTTTCTTCATGACAATCAGTCATTTGCATAAGTTCAATAAGAATCTGTTCTCCTTGTAACAGGAAAGAATTGGAAACTGGTTATTTTACCAAGGCTTTGACTGGGATGTCATATTTGAAAAGACTCAGATATGACCAGACAGCTTTAAGGAACTAAGGTTGACTTTATGAAACCTGGAGCCATAAAGCCCCTTGGGACTGTTGGCCTGATACCTTGCTTACAGAGTTCCCAGCAGCCCCACCAGGTGAGTAAAGAATGTCACTCCTTGGTAGGTGCAGTCTCGGGAAGAGGAATTCGCCCAAAGGCATTGCAGGCATGCCTCATGGCAAGTACAGGGCTTGGCTTCTGGCCCGGAGAGGCTACTAAAAGTTCAACCTACAGATTCCTTATACAAAGTTCCAGCAAAGCAGATTCTAAAAGATCTATTGATCACAGTCACTGTTCTTACTGAGCTTATGTAAATAATTAGGCCAAGTTTGTTAAAACTGGACTTGTTTCACAAGTGAATTAGTCCTGATTTGGCTATCTCTGGAAATGAGGGTTATTTTAGAGAGAAAAATTATGTTTTAATAACACACCTTTATGGATGTTAAATTCTAGATTTGATTGTCTTTAAATGTTTACCTAAGCTAAACAATTAGAGGTAATCTTCAGAGAAGTTACACAATAGCTCATTTAGATGATCTTCTTGCTTTTTTATTCTGTGGGGATATTAGCAGACCCCACTGCACATGATCAAACAACTGAAAAATGGGATTGATTCCCTGCAATTGTATAACTTAACTAACACCTTATGTGTGGCTGGGATAATGAAATTGCCTAAAAGCCAACCTATTGCACTCCATAGGATTATCTATGGACTTGTGGAGATAATGGATAACCACACTTTCTTTATGAGTGGATTGGATGATTCATGGGGGGCTCCCCTTATCTCTTGACAAGTTTTCTCCCACTTGACAATGATCCTCTGTAATCAGGATATTGTTAAGGCTGGACCACTCAAAGGTCTTCTTATTGGTTTCACCCCTTTGTCATATTTATCCTAGAGGCCACCTCTGTTGAGGTGCAATTGCAAATAGATGCTTTAGCTAAGCATGGAACAGCCCTCCTATAAAGGAGCCTCAAAGCTCACTATGGGACAGTCCTTGACTATAATGATGTCACATCAGGTCCAGATTTGTCTTAGAAGCCAAAGGCCACCAATGGATGATGGAGGCCAACTTATTAAATACTGGGCTACATTAACAGATATGCCAGAAATAAAACTTGTCAAACTTTAAACCTAGTTACCTGTATGCCTGAACCTGACCACTGTACTTCTTTCTCTATAGAGCAAAAAAGGTTATTGATCTTGCTTACTCTATCTGGCCAGATTTAAGATGCCCCTGTTAAAAATATGAACGACAGTTGGTTTTCTGATGACAGTAGTTTTCATAGAAAAAAATAAGAAAAGCTAGGTGTGCCATAGTGCTCACTAGCACTTTGCAATTGCCAAAGTCTAAGAATTAACATTTATACTGACTCCAAATATGCTTTCCTGGTACTACATGCCCATGGAGCTATTTGGAAGGAAAGGGGATTGCTATCAAGCCATAACTCCCCAATCAAATATGGGCCTAAGTTACAAAACCCTCCTTATCGCTATACTGAAGATGGCATATATCAGATCCGGGATACATATTTGTGGTTCACACCCACGATTGGACAGCTCAGTTAAAAGGCAGTTTTATGCTGGGAACAAAAGAATCATACGTAGGATACTTGGACAAATAACACACAGTATCGAGGATGGCTATCATTAGAAATGTGTTCCCAAATAATAGTACTCCAGGCTACTGAATGTTTTGCTACTGATTGGGTAAGGTGACCTGGAATTAGATGGCCAGCTCCAAATGGAACCCACTGGATATGTGGAACTAACCTGTGGGCCTGGCTTCCTCCAGGGTGGATAGGTCGCTGTACTTTAGGATTTGCCTGGATTCATGGGCGCATTACTAAAACCATCACAACTCCAGCTAATCTCCCCAACTTGAAACAAAGATGGACACAATCTGTTTTTAAATGGTATGATCACTTAGCATCCATTTTTGTTCCATCTGCGGGACTAGAGGATGTCATGTGGCATGTAGAAGCCCTTAATAAATATACTACAAAGGCACTCAATGATCCACTAAATGGCATCTCCCTCCTTAATACCAAAGTCTCACAAATACGCAAGGCAGTCCTACAAAATAGGATGGCCTTAGAAGTTCTGACAGCAGCCCAAGGTGGCACACATGCATTATCAAGACAGAATGTTGTGTGTACATCCCAGACTATCACAAAAATGTCACAGGATTAATAAAAGATATGAATACCCAGATTAAGGCCCTACAAGATCCTTCTTTCTCTTTTAGTGATTGGTTAAGTTCCTGGCTTGGAGGAGGGCTATGGTCAAACCTCCTTTTCGGGCTTCTTATTCTTATCGCCTTATTAATCCTAATATGTTGCTTTGTTCCATGTTTCTCCACTTGGTGCCGAGACTCCATTGCTACAATGACTACACCACGACAGACGATCCTTGTCGCGCGCGAGGACGCCTCTTCACTGTCAGCGCTGGATTCAGCTGCCTCCACCTTTTGTAACTCCCTTATACGTTCCTACCCTGACCAATATTGACCCGAGCAGGTAGGGACAGCTCTACACCCCTATTCAGCACGAAGAAGTTACAGAAGATGAGACCTTCCACCTTCAACCACAT
>NW_028134096.1:0-56000 GCF_964662115.1 Mustela nivalis | reverse complement strand
ATTCCCTTGGAGAGGGCAAGTACAGTCCTCAGGTTTGGCTCCAGGGGCCTGAGCCTGTAGGTTGTGTAGCCCAGGGCTGTTTGGACAGTTGTCTGAAAACACAAACTCGGCTTATGTTTCGGGTCATAGGTATTGCAGGACTGACCTACAGATCATGAGGAGAACTCTTCGGGATTTGAAAAAAGGGCGAGTGTGAGGCTCCTGCTCAAGTTTTTGTCTCTGGATATCGTGTCACTCATGGTCGTGGAATTTCTGGGTGACTTCATGGGAAATCGACGAGTCTTACTCTCTGGTGGTTTGGCCCCGTCCAAAGAGTTTGGGGTCATTCTGTGGGCTGCAAGAAGTCCGTTTTTGTTGTTGTTGTTGTTGTTGTTGTTGTTTTCTTTTTTAACCTCAGGTGTCCCACCAAATGAGGGATTCCTAAGTAAAGGCCTGGGGAGGGGCGACTGGACAATCAGAAATCTGGTTAAAAATTGGGGCCTAGGGACATGTCAAGCCCATTATGACATCTAATGGTCCAGCCACTGAGAGGACTTACTAGAGGACAGGACTCATGCTGAGGGTCACAATGCGTATGTATGCCCTCGTCGCACGCAAGAATGGGCGGGGCCTCAGGGTGAATGCAGGTTTCTCCTACACTGAACGTTGGACAACGTGCCAACCACAAGGGTTCTTGCCATGGGTAAGGAGGATTTCTGATTTCTGCATCAGACTCACCCCTGGGCAGTGATTGGAGATAAGGTCTCGGTTCTGAAGCCTGAAAACGGAGGTAGGGAAGAGATGATGACATAAGGCCTTGGCGGGTTTTATGTGCTCAGTGTGCGGTCAGCTTTCTGGGTATTGGTCAGGAGGTCCGGGCTCAGGTTGTGTTCGACAGTGCATTAGTGCCCAGGTTAGACTATATAATTTGGGTAACGTCGAGTGCTGTGTAGGTTTATCCTCATGTAAGCTGCCTGGGCAGCTCATGAGGCATCAATTTTTTTTCTAGAGGGCAGACAGAGTGCTGCATTGTGGGTTGGGAATTGCCAAACTTGAGGGCATCGGGGCCAGGTGTGTGAGGACGGAAGTCTGAGAAGACAAGCTAGACTTGGGTTTCAGGGTGAGGGCACGGCAGGTACCCCCTGCAGATCTGAACCAATATCTCATGCATCTGAAGTCAGGGCGAGGATCAGACGTTGGCTCAGGTTGGAGTTTCTGTGCATGATGGCCGCTTCATGAAGGGAGCAGAATCTCGGGGCCAATGAGGTTTTTCCACGTTGGGAGTTGTGGAATGCCCCCTTCAAGGATTCCTTCTGCGGGACAATTGAGACCTGTTGGACAGCTCCAGGACATCCCATATGGAATGACTCCAGAGCACCGTTCGTGGATGGATGCCTGGGAAGCCTGCCTCGCATTCCAATTCTCTCCTAGCAACAAGACAGTTTAGATCTGATGGCTCTGCCGGAGCAACCGGGGTGGCTGAGTTGAAATGGACTTTCCTGAGGATGGGTCCTAATGATTTTTTGTGTCCATGAGGGCCTTGGAATGGGGCAGTGGCACCAGGACCCTGAAGTACTCTCCTAAGCTTTGGACATGGCTCCCATGCACAGGTTCATTGGGAGACGAGATGAGTTCTGATGGGTGCCTAAGGAAAACCCCTATGCTCGTAATGGAATCAGGCGTTTGAGGACACATGCCTGTAACCCAAAGCAATGGATCCTATTATGGCCTAGGGTCCTGTCTGGTTCAATTTCTTCTCTGGGGACATCCATCTATGGTATGAGTGGAGGTCGATTATCAGCTGGTGTCAGACAGCCCTTGTTTGTTCTGGGAGACCTACACTATTGGGATGGCCTCAGGGACTTTGGAGGTTTCTCCTAATTTGTACGATTTTGGACCATGGAATGGGCAGAATTCCCATGGATTGGTAGGCACAGTCCTAATGTGTGTCTCCAGGGACCCAGCCTGGAGGGAGTGTGGCCCAAGACTTTGAGGACAGAAGTCTGAAAACACAAACTCAGCTTAGGTTTGGGGACGTAGGTATGGCAGGCCCGATCTACAAACCATGAGAAGAACTCTTCAGTATATGAAGAAAGTGCGAGTCTGAGGCGCTTGCTCAGGCTTTTGTCTCTGGATTTTGTATCAGCGATGGCCGTGGAATGTCGGGGAGGCCTCATGGGCCATGGACAAATCTTCTTCTGAGGATTTGGCCCGATTCCCAATTGCTTTTCGTCAATCTGTGGGATGGATGGACTCATTTCAGTTTTGTTACCTCAGGTGTCCCAACTAAATTGGAATTCCAAAGCAAAGCCGTGGGGAAGACTGAAGGGACAACCCGAACTATGGTTAAAAATTGGGGCCTAGGGGCATGGCAAGCCCAATATGCTATCTCTTCATCCAGCCACTGAGTGGCCTTACTTGAGGACTGGGCTCAGCCTGAGGGTCACAATGTGCGTTTGTGACCAAAGTGGCCGGCGAGCATGGGCAGGGCATCATGGGCCACACTGGTTTCAACTACACTGAACGTTGGACAACATGCCAACCACAAGGTTTCTTGCCATGGGGAAGGAGTTCTGATTTCTGCATCACCTTCAACCCTGGGCAGGGATTGGAGATAAGGTCTAGGTTCTGAAACCTGAAAACCGAGGTTGGGAAGGGATGACGACCTAAGGCCACGGCAGCTCGATGTGCTCAGTGTGCGGCCAGCTGTCTGGGAGGGGCCAGGGAGTCCAGGCTCAGCCTGTGTCAGAAAGGGCATTAGTGCCCTGGTCAGCCTATGTATTTGGGGTACAGCCAAGGTCGGTGCAGGTTGATCCTCATTTAGGGTTACTGGGTAGCCCCAGAGGACAATGTTTTTCTTCTGGAGGGCGAGCAGGGTGCTGCATTGTAGTTCTGGATTGCCAAACTGGAGGGCTTGTGGGGCAGTAGTCTGACGACCAAAGTCTGAGAACACAAGCTAGGCTTAGGTTTCTGGGTGAGGCCATGGCAGGCACAATGTACAGACCTGAATCGAGATCTCGTGCATCTGAAGTCAGGGCGAGGGTCAGAGGATCGCTCAGGTTGGAGTTTCTGTCCCTGATGGCCCCTTCATGAATGAGTGGGCATCACGACGCCATGGGGGTTTTCTCACGATGGGAGTTGTGAGAAGCTCCAAACTGCAGAGAGTCTTCTGCAGGACAATTGAGACCTGTTCTTTGGGTCCAGGCCAATGATTCTGAGCAGGGTTCTAAGGATGGATGGCTGGGTAGCCCACCTCGCATTCCAATTGTCTCCCAGCAACAAGACAGGTTAGATCTCCTGGATCTGTGGGGAGCAACCGAGGACGCTTATTTGAAATGGACACCCCTGGGGATGTGTCCTAATGTGCTTTTGTGTCTATGGAGACCTTGGAATGAAGCGTTGGCACTGGGGCCCTAAAGGGTTCTTTTAAACAGAGGCTTTGACACAGCTCCAACGTGCAAGTTTCCCATGTGTAGATGAGTTGTTTTCTGATGGGTGAGTCAAGAAACAGCTATGTGCTGTTTTGATATGCAGGCCTCTGAGGAGAGATTCCTGGAAACCAAAGCAATGGATCTGATTAGTGCCTAGGTGCCTGTTCTTTCCTTTTTACCTCTGGGGACATCTGTCTATGGATCTGAGTGCAGGTAGGTGCTCAGTTGGGCTCAGATTGCCCCTATTTTTCCTGGGAAGCCACCACTATTGAGATAAATCAGGGAATTTGGAGGTTTATCCTATTAGTAGGGTTGTGGCCATTGGAATGGGCACACACAATTTTCTTGGAGAGGGCAAGTACAGTCCTCAGGTTTGGCTCCAGGGGCCTGAGCCTGTAGATTGTGTAGGCCAGGGCTGTTTGGACAGTTGTCTGAAAACACAATCTCGGCTTATGTTTTGGGTCGTAGGTATGGCAGGACTGACCTACAGACCATGAGGAGAACTCTTTGGTATTTGAAAGAAGGGCGAGTGTGAGGCTCCTGCTCAAGTTTTTGTCTCTGGATATCGTGCCACTCATGGTCGTGGAATTTCTGGGTGACTTCATGGGAAATGGACGAGTCTTACTCTCTGGTGGTTTGGCCCCGTCCAAAGAGTTTGGGGTCATTTTTTGGGTTGGAAGAAGTCTGTTTTGTTGTTGTTGTTGTTGTTGTTGTTGTTTTCTTTTTTAACCTCAGGTGTCCCACCAAATGAGGGATTCCAGAGTGGAACCCTGGGGAGGGGCGACTGGACAATCAGAAATCTGGTTAAAAATTGGGGCCTAGGGACATGTCAAGCCCATTATGACATCTAATGGTCCAGCCACTGAGAGGACTTACTAGAGGACAGGACTCATGCTGAGGGTCACAATGCGTATGTATGCCCTCGTCGCACGCAAGAATGGGCGGTGCCTCAGGGTGAATGCTGGTTTTTTCTACACTGAACGTTGGACAACGTGCCAACCACAAGGTTTCTTGCCATGGGTAAGGAGGATTTCTGATTTCTGCATCACACTCACCCCTGGGCAGTGATTGGAGATAAGGTCTCGGTTCTGAAGCCTGAAAACGGAGGTAGGGAAGAGATGATGACCTAAGGCCATGACGGGTCTGATGTGCTCAGGGTGCGGTCAGCTGTCTGGGTGTTGGTCAGCAGGTCCGGGCTCAGGTTGTGTCAGACAGTGCATTAGTGCCCCGGTTAGACTATATAATTTGGGTACATTCGAGTGCCGTGTAGGTTTATCTTCATTTAAGCTGCCTTGTCAGCTCATTAGGCAATATATTTTTTCTAGAGGGCAGGCAGAGTGCTTCATTGTCGGTCCGGAATTGCCAAACATGAGGGCTTCGGGGCCAGGAGAGTGAGGACGGAAGTCTGAGAACACAAGCTAGACTTCGGATTCAGGGTGAGTACACGGCAGGTACCCGTTGCAGATCTGAACCAATATCTCATGCACCTGAGTCAGGGCGAGGATCCGACGTTGGCGCAGGTTGGAGTTTCTGTGCATGACAGCCCCTTCATGAAGGGAGCGGAATCTCGAGGCCATGGAGGTTTTCCACGTTGGGAGATGTGGGATGCCCCCTTCAAGGATTCCTTCTGAGGGACAATTGAGACCTGTTGGACAGCTCCAGGACATCCCATTTGGAATGACTCCAGAGCACCATTCGAGGATGGATGCCTGGGAAGTCCGCCTCGCCTTCCAATTGTCTCCTAGCAACAAGACAGTTTAGATCTAATGGATCTGCGGGAGCAACCGGGGTGGCTGAGTTGAAATGCACTTTCCAGAGGATGGGTCCTAATGTGTGTTTGTGTCCATGATGGCCTTGGAATGGGGAGGTGGCACCGGGACCCTGAAGTATTCTCCTAAGCTTTGGCATAGCTCCCATGCACAAGTTTCCTTGTGGAGACGAGATTTGTTCTGATGGGTGCCTCAGGAACTCCCCTCTGCTGGTATTGGAATCCAGGCTTTTGAGGAGACATGCCTGTAAACCAAAGCAATGGATGCGATAATGGCCTCGGGTCCTGTCTGGTTCAATCTTCTTGGTATGAGTGGAGGTAGATGAGTGGAGGTAGATGCTCAGCCGATATCAACCGCCCTTTTTTGTCCCGGGCGACCTACTCTATTGGGATGGCCTCAGGGACTTTGGAGGGTTCTCCTAATTTGTACGATTTTTGACAATGGAATGGGCAGAATTGCCATGGATTGGGTGGGGGCAGTCCTAATGTGTGGCTCCAGGGGCCCCAGCCTGGAGGGAGTGTGGCCCAGGACTTTGAGGACAGAAGACTGAAAACACAAACTCAGCTTAAGTTTGGGGACGTAGATATGGCACGCCCGATCTACAAACCATGAGAAGAACTCTTCAGGATATGAAGAATGAGCGAGTCTGAGGCGCTTGCTCAGGCTTTTGTCTCTGGATTTTGTTTCAGTGATGGCCGTGGAATGTTGGAGAGATCTCATGGGCCATACACGAATCTTCCTCTCTGTGGATTTGGCCCGATCCCAATTGTTTTTCGTCAATCTGTGGGATGGGAGGACTCCCTTCAGGTTTGTTACCTCAGGTGTCCCACCAAAAGAGGAATTCCAAAACAGAGCACTGGGGAAGAGTGAAGGGACACCTCGAATTATGGTTAAAAATTGGGGCCTAGGGGCATGGCAAGCCCAATATGCTGTCTCTTCATATAGGCCCTGAGAGGCCTTACCTGAGGACTGGGCTCAGGCTGAGGGTCACAATGTGTGTTTGTGACCAATGTGGCCCGCAATCATGGGCTGGGCCTCATGGGCAATGCTTGTTTCAACTACACTGAACGTTGGACAACATGCCAACCACAAGGTTTCTTGCCATGGGGAAAGAGTTCTGATTTCTGCATCATTTTCAACCCTGGGCAGTGGATGGAGATAAGGTCTAGGTTCTGGAGCCTGAAAACCGCAGTTGGGAAGAGATGACGACCTAAGGCCATGGCGGGTCGGATGTGCTCAGTGTGCGGCCAGCTGTCTGTGTGGGACCAGGAGGTCCAGGCTCAGGCTGGGTCAGAAGGGGAAATAGTGCCCAGGTCAGCCTATATGTTTGGGGTACAGCCGAATGGCTTGCAGGTTGATCCTCATTTGGGGTTTCGGGGTAGCCCTGAGGGCAATGTTTTACTTCTGTAGGGCAGGCAGAGTGCGGTATTGTAGTTTTGGATTGCCAAACTGGAGGGCTTGGGGGCCAGTAGTCTGAGGACGGAGTCTGAGACCCAAGCTAGGCCTAGGTTTCTGGGTGAGGATATGGCAGGCACAATCTACAGACCTCAATAGTGATCTCGTGCATCTGAAGTCAGGGCAAGGATCAGACGATCGCTCAGGTTGGACTTTCTGCCCTGATGGCCCTTTCTTGAAGGGGGTTGGATCACGAGGACATGGGGGTTTTCCCACGATGGGAGTTGTGAGAAGCTCCAAACTGCAAAGATTCTTCTGCAGGACAATTAAGACCTGTTGGTTGGCTCCAGGCCAACGATTCCGAGCAGGGTTCTAAGGATGGATGGCTGGGTAGCCCACCTCGCATTCCAACTGTCTCCAAGCAACAAGACAGGTTAGATCTGCTGGATGTGGGGGGCAACCGAGGAGGCTGAGTTGAAATGGACTCTCCTGTGGATGTGTCCTAATATGTTTTTGTGTCTATGGAGACCTTGGAATGAAGCGGTGGCCCTGGGGCCCTGAAGGGTTCTCCTAAACGGAGGCTTTGACACAGCTCCAACGTGCATGTTTCCCATGTGTAGATGAGATTTGTTCTGATGGGTGAGTCAAGAAACAGCCATATGCTGGTATGAAATCCAGGCCTCTGAGGAGAGAAGCCTGGAAACCACAGCAATGGGTCCGATTAGTGCCTAGGGGCATGTTCGTTCCTTTTTACCTCTGGGGACATCAGTCTACGGGTCTGAGTGCAGGTAGGTGCTGAGATGGGCTCAGTTTGCCCCTGTTTGTCCTGGGAAGCCACAACTATTGGGATGGCCTCAGGGACTTTGGAGTTTATCCTATTAGTATGGTTGTGGCCATTGGAATGGGCACATACAATTCCCTTGGATAGGGCATGTATAGTCCTCAGGTTTGGCTCCAGGGCCCTGAGCCTGTAGGGTGTGTAGGCCAGAGCTGTTTGGACAGTTGTCTGAAAACACAAACTCGGCTTATGTTTTGGGTCATAGGTATGGCAGGAATGATCTACGGACCATGAGGAGAACACTTCGGGATATGAAAAAAGGGCGAGTGTGAGGCTCTTGCTCATGTTTTTGTCTCTGGATATCGTGTCACTCATGGTCGTGAAATTGCCGGGTGACTTCATGGGAAATGGACGAGTCTTACTCTCTGGGGGTTCGGTCCCGTCCAAAGAGTTTGGGGTCATTTGGGGATGGAAGAAGTCCGTTGTTTTGTTGTTGTTGTCGATTTGTTTCATTTTGTTTTTCAACCTCAGATGTCCCACCAAATGAGGGATTCCAGAGTAGAGCCCTGGGGTGGGGCGACTGGACAACCAGAAATCTGGTTAAAAATTGGGGACTAGGGACATGTCAAGCCCATTATGACATCTAATGATCCAGCCACTGAGAGGACTTACTAGAGGACAGGACTCACGCTGAGGTCACAATGCGTGTTTATGCTCTCGTCGCACTCAAGAATGGGCGGGGCCTCAGGGTGAATGCTGTTTTCTCCTACACTGAACGTTGGACAACATGCCAACCACAAGGTTTCTTGCCATGGGTCAGGAAGAGTTCTGATTTCTGCATCACAGTCACCCGTGGGCAGTGATTGGAGATAAGGTCTAGGTTCTGAAGCCTGAAAACGGAGGTAGGGAAGAGATGATGACCTAAGGCCATGGCGGGTCTGATGTGCTCAGGGTGCGGTCAGCTGTCTGGTGCGGTCAGCAGGTCCGGGCTCAGGTTGTGTCAGACAGTGCATTAGTGCCCAGGTTAGACTATATAATTTGGGTACATTCGAGTGCCGTGTAGGTTTATCTTCATTTAAGCTGCCTGGTCAGCTCATTAGGCAATATATTTTTTCTAGAGGGCACGCAGAGTGCTTCATTGTCGGTACGGAATTGCCAAACTTGAGGGCTTCGGGGCCAGGAGAGTGAGGACGGAAGTCTGAGAACACAAGCTAGACTTCGGATTCAGGGTGAGGGCACGGCAGGTACCCCCTGCAGATCTGAACCAATATCTCATGCATCTGAATTCAGGGCGAGGATCCGACGTTGGCTCAGGTTGGAGTTTCTGTGCATGACGGCCCCTTCATGAAGGGAGCGGAATCTCGAGGCCATGGAGGTTTTCCACGTTGGGAGATGTGGGATGCCCCCTTCAAGGATTCCTTCTGCGGGACAATTGAGACCTGTTGGACAGCTCCAGGACATCCCATATGGAATGACTCCAGAGCACCATTCGAGGATGGATGCCTGGGAAGTCCGCCTCGCCTTCCAATTGTCTCCTAGCAACAAGACAGTTTAGATCTAATGGATCTGCGGGAGCAACCGGGGTGGCTGAGTTGTAATGCACTTTCCAGAGGATGGGTCCTAATGTGTGTTTGTGTCCATTAGGGCCTTGGAATGGGGAGGTGGCACCGGGACCCTGAAGTATTCTCCTAAGCTTTGGCATAGCTCCCATGCAAAAGTTTCCTTGTGGAGACAAGATTTGTTCTGATGGGTGCCTCAGGAAATCCCCTCTGCTGGTATTGGAATCCAGGCTTTTGAGGAGACGTGCCTGTAAACCAAAGCAATGGATCTGATAATGGCCTCGGGTCCTGTCTGGTTCAATCTTCTTCGTATGAGTGGAGGTAAATGAGTGGAAGTAGATGCTCAGCCGGTATCAACCGCCCTTTTTTGTCCCGGGCGACCTACACTATTGGGATGGCCTCAGGGACTTTGGAGGGTTCTCCTAATTTGTACGATTTTTGACAATGGAATGGGCAGAATTCCCATGGATTGGGTGGGGGCAGTCCTAATGTGTGGCTCCAGGAGCCCCAGCCTGGAGGGAGTGTGGCCCAGGACTTTGAGGACAGAAGACTGAAAACACAAACTCAGCTTAAGTTTTGGGACGTAGGTATGGCACGCCCGATCTACAAACCATGAGAAGAACTCTTCAGGATATGAAGAATGAGCGAGTCTGAGGCGCTTGCTCAGGCTTTTGTCTCTGGATTTTGTTTCAGCGATGGCCGTGGAATTTTGGGGAGGTCTCATGGGCAATGGACGAATCTCCCTCTCTGTGGATTTGGCCCGATCCCAATTGTTTTTCGTCAATCTGTGGGATGGGAGGACTCCTTTCAGGTTTGTTACCTCAGGTGTCCCACCAAAATAGGAATTCCAAAGCAGAGCCCTGGGGAAGAGTGAAGGGACAACCCGAACTATGGTTAAAAATTGGGGCCTAGGGGCATGGCAAGCCCAATATGCTGTCTCTTCATATAGGCCCTGAGAGGCCTTAGCTGAGGACTGGGCTCAGGCTGAGGGTCACAATGTGTGTTTGTGACCAATGTGGCCGGCAAGCATGGGCTGGGCCTCATGGGCCACGCTTGTTTCAACTACACTGAACGTTGGACAACATGCCAACCACAAGGTTTCTTTCCATGTGGAAAGAGTTCTGATTTCTGCATCATTTTAAACCCTGGGCAGTGTTTGGAGATAAGGTCTAGATTCTGGAGCCTGAAAAGCGCAGTTCGGAAGAGATGACGACCTAAGGCCATGGCGGGTCCGATGTGCTCAGTTGCGGCCAGCTGTCTGGGTGGGACCAGGAGGTCCAGGCTCAGGCTGGGTCAGAAGGGGAAATAGTGCCCAGGTCAGCCTATATGTTTGGGGTACAGCCAATTGGCGTGCAGGTTGATCCCCATTTGGGGTTTCGGGGTAGCCCTGAGGGCAATGTTTTACTTCTGTAGGGCAGGCAGTGTGCGGCATTGTAGTTCTGGATTGCCAAACTGGAGGGCTTGTGGGCCAGTAGTCTGAGGACGGAGTCTGAGAACCCAAGATAGGCCTAGGTTTCTGGGTGAGGATATGGCAGGCACAATCTACAGACCTCAATAGAGATCTCGTGCATCTGAAGTCAGGGCAAGATCAGACGATCGCTCAGGTTGGACTTTCTGCCCTGATGGCCCTTTCTTGAAGGGGGTTGGATCACGAGGACATGGGGGTTTTCCCACGATGGGAGTTGTGAGAAGCTCCAAACTGCAAAGATTCTTCTGCAGGACAATTGAGACCTGTTGGTTGGCTCCAGGCCAACGATTCCGAGCAGGGTCCTAAGGATGGATGGCTGGGTAGCCCACCTCGCATTCCAATTGTCTCCAAGCAACAAGACAGGTTAGATCTGCTGGATGTGGGGGCCAACCGAGGAGGCTGAGTTGAAATGGACTCTCCTGTGGATGTGTCCTAATATGTTTTTGTGTCTATGGAGACCTTGGAATGAAGCGGTGGCCCTGGGGCCCTGAAGGGTTCTCCTAAACAGAGGCTTTGACACAGCTCCAACGTGCATGTTTCCCATGTGTAGATGAGATTTGTTCTGATGGGTGAGTCAAGAAACAGCCATATGCTGGTATTGAAATACAAGCCTCTGAGGAGAGATGCCTGGAAACCAAAGCAATGGATCCGATTAGTGCCTAGGGGCCTGTTCGTTCCTTTTTACCTCTGGGGACATCAGTCTACGGGTCTGAGTGCAGGTAGGTGCTCAGATGGGCTCAGATTGCCCCTGTTTGTCCTGGGAAGCCACAACTATTGGGATGGCCTCAGGGACTTTGGAGGTTATCCTATTAATAGGGTTGTGGCCATTGGAATGGGCACATACAATTCCCTTGGAGAGGGCAAGTACAGTCCTCAGGTTTGGCTCCAGGGCCCTGAGCCTGTAGGGTGTGTAGGCCAGAGCTGTTTGGACAGTTGTCTGAAAACACAAACTCGGCTTATGTTTTGGGTCATAGGTATGGCAGGACTGATCTACGGACCATGAGGAGAACACTTCGGGATATGAAAAAAGGGCGAGTGTGAGGCTCTTGCTCAAGTTTTTGTCTCTGGATATCGTGTCACTCATGGTCGTGAAATTGCCGGGTGACTTCATGGGAAATGGACGAGTCTTACTCTCTGGGGGTTCGGTCCCGTCCAAAGAGTTTGCGGTCATTCTGGGGATGGAAGAAGTACGTTTTTTTGTTGTTGTTGTCGATTTGTTTCATTTTTTTTTTCAACCTCAGATGTCCCACCAAATGAGGGATTCCAGAGTAGAGCCCTGGGGTGGGGCGACTGGACAACCAGAAATCTGGTTAAAAATTGGGGACTAGGGACATGTCAAGCCCATTATGACATCTAATGGTCCAGCCACTGAGAGGACTTACTAGAGGACAGGACTCACGCTGAGGTCACAATGTGTGTTTATGCTCTCGTCGCACTCAAGAATGGGCGGGGCCTCAGGGTGAATGCTGGTTTCTCCTACACTGAACGTTGGACAACATGCCAACCACAAGGTTTCTTGCCATGGGTCAGGAAGAGTTCTGATTTCTGCATCACAGTCACCCGTGGACAGTCATTGGAGATTAGGTCTAGGTTCTGAAGCCTGAAAACTGAGGTAGGGAAGAGATGATGACCTAAGGCCATGGCGGGTCTGATGTGCTCAGGGTGCTGTCAGCTGTCTGGGTGTTGGTCAGCAGGTCCGGGCTCAGGTTGTGTCAGACAGTGCATTAGTGCCCAGGTTAGACTATATAATTTGGGTACCTTTGAGTGCCGTGTAGGTTTATCTTCATTTAAGCTGCCTGGGCTGCTCATTAGGCAATATATTGTTTCTAGAGGGCAGGCAGAGTGCTTCATTGTCGGTCCGGAATTGCCAAACTTGAGGGCTTCGGGGCCAGGAGAGTGAGGACGGATGTCTGAGAACACAAGCTAGACTTTGGATTCAGGGTGAGGGCACGGCAGGTACCCCCTGCAGATCTGAACCAATATCTCATGCATCTGAAGTCAGGGCGAGGATCCGACGTTGGCTCAGGTTGGAGTTTCTGTGCATGACGGCCCCTTCATGAAGGGAGTGGAATCTCGAGGCCATGGAGGTTTTCCACGTTGGGAGATGTGGGATGCCCCCTTCAAGGATTCCTTCTGCGGAACAATTGAGACCTGTTGGACAGCTCCAGGACATCCCATATGGAATGACACCAGAGCACCGTTCGAGGATGGATGCCTGGGAAGTCCGCCTCGCCTTCCAATTGTCTCCTAGCAACAAGACAGTTTAGATCTAATGGATCTGCGGGAGCAACCGGGGTGGCTGTGTTGAAATGCACTTTCCAGAGGATGGGTCCTAATGTGTGTTTGTGTCCATGAGGGCCTTGGAATGGGGAGGTGGCACCGGGACCCTGAAGTATTCTCCTAAGCTTTGGCATAGCTCCCATGCACAAGTTTCCTTGTGGAGACGAGATTTGTTCTGATGGGTGCCTCAGGAAATCCCCTCTGCTGGTATTGGAATCCAGGCTTTTGAGGAGACATGCCTGTAAACCAAAGCAATGGATCCGATAATGGCCTCGGGTCCTGTCTGGTTCAATCTTCTTGGTATGAGTGGAGGTAGATGAGTGGAGGTAGATGCTCAGCCGGTATCAACCGCCCTTTTTTGTCCCGGGCGACCTACACTATTGGGATGGCCTCAGGGACTTTGGAGGGTTCTCCTAATTTGTACGATTTTTGACAATGGAATGGGCAGAATTCCCATGGATTGGGTGGGGGCAGTCCTAATGTGTGGTTCCAGGGGCCCCAGCCTGGAGGGAGTTTGTCCCAGGACTTTGAGGACAGAAGACTGAAAACACAAACTCAGCTTAAGTTTGGGGACGTAGGTATGGCACGCCCGATCTACAAACCATGAGAAGAACTCTTCAGGATATGAAGAATGAGCGAGTCTGAGGCGCTCGCTCAGGCTTTTGTCTCTGGATTTTGTTTCAGCGATGGCCATGGAAAGTTGGGGAGTTCTCATGGGCCATGGACGAATCTTCCTCTCTGTGGATTTGGCCCGATCCCAATTGTTTTTCGTCAATCTGTGGGATGGGAGGACTCCTTTCAGGTTTGTTACCTCTGGTGTCCCACCAAAAGAGGAATTCCAAAGCAGAGCCCTGGGGAAGAGTGAAGGGACACCCCGAACTATGTTTAAAAATTGGGGCCTAGGGGCATGGCAAGCCCAATATGCTGTCTCTTCATATAGGCCCTGAGAGGCCTTAGCTGAGGACTGGGCTCAGGCTGAGGGTCACAATGTGTGTTTGTGACCAATGTGGCCTGCAAGCATGGGCTGGGCCACATGGGCCACGCTTGTTTCAACTACACTGAATGTTGGACAACATGCCAAGCACAAGGTTTCTTGCCATGGGGAAAGAGTTCTGATTTCTGCATCATTTTCAACCCTGGGCAGTGGTTGGAGATAAAGTCTAGGTTCTGGAGCCTGAAAACCGCAGTTGGGAAGAGATGACGACCTAAGGCCATGGAGGGTCCGATGTGCTCAGTGTGCGGCCAGCTGTCTGGGTGGGACCAGGAGGTCCAGACTCAGGCTGGGTCAGAAGGGGAAATAGTGCCCAGGTCAGCCTATATGTTTGGGGTACAGCCAATTGGCGTGCAGGTTGATCCCCATTTGGGGTGTCGGGGTAGCCCTGAGGGCAATGTTTTACTTCTGTAGGGCAGGGAGAGTGCGGCATTGTAGTTCTGGATTGCCAAACTGGAGGGCTTGTGGGCCAGTAGTCTGAGGACGGAGTCTGAGAACCCAAGCTAGGCCTAGGTTTCTGGGTGAGGATATGGCAGGCACAATCTACAGACCTCAATAGAGATCTCGTGCATCTGAAGTCAGGGCAAGGATCAGACGATCGCTCAGGTTGGACTTTCTGCCCTGATGGCCCTTTCTTGAAGGGGGTTGGATCACGAGGACATGGGGGTTTTCCCACGATGGGAGTTGTGAGAAGCTCCAAACTGCAAAGATTCTTCTGCAGGACAATTGAGACCTGTTGGTTGGCCCAAGGCCAACGATTCCGAGCAGGGTTCTAAGGATGGATGGCTGGGTAGCCCACCTCGCATTCCAATTGTCTCCAAGCAACAAGACAGGTTAGATCTGCTGGATGCGGGGAGCAACCGAGGAGGCTGAGTTGAAATGGACTCTCCTGTGGATGTGTCCTAATATGTATTTGTGTCTATGGAGATCTTGGAATGAAGCGGTGGTCTGGGGCCCTGAAGGGTTCTCCTAAACAGAGGCTTTGACACAGGTCCAACGTGGAAGTTTCCCATGTGTAGATGAGATTTGTTCTGATGGGTGAGTCAAGAAACAGCCATATGCTGGTATTGAAATCCAGGCCTCTGAGGAGAGATGCCTGGAAACCAAAGCAATGGATCCGATTAGTGCCTAGGGGCCTGTTCATTCGTTTTTACTTGTGGGGACATCAGTCTACGGGTCTGAGTCCAGGTAGGTGCTCAGATGGGCTCAGATTGCCCCTGTTTGTCCTGGGAAGCCACAACTATTGGGATGGCCTCAGGGACTTTGGAGGTTATCCTATTAGTAGGGTTGTGGCCATTGGAATGGGCACATACAATTCCCTTGGAGAGGGCAAGTACAGTCCTCAGGTTTGGCTCCAGGGCCCTGAGCCTGTAGGGTGTGTAGGCCAGAGCTGTTTGGACAGTTGTCTGAAAACACAAACTCGGCTTATGTTTTGGGTCATAGGTATGGCAGGACTGATCTACAGACCATGAGGAGAACACTTCGGGATATGAAAAAAGGGCGAGTGTGAGGCTCTTGCTCAAGTTTTTGTCTCTGGATATCGTGTCACTCATGGTCGTGAAATTGCCGGGTGACTTCATGGGAAATGGACGAGTCTTACTCTCTGGGGGTTCGGTCCCGTCCAAAGAGTTTGGGGTCATTCTGGGGATGGAAGAAGTCCGTTTTTTTGTTGTTGTTGTCGATTTGTTTCATTTTGTTTTTCAACCTCAGATGTCCCACCAATTGAGGGATTCCAGAGTAGAGCCCTGGGGTGTGGCGACTGGACAACCAGAAATCTGGTTAAAAATTGGGGACTAGGGACATGTCAAGCCCATTATGACATCTAATGGTCCAGCCACTGAGAGGACTTACTAGAGGACAGGACTCACGCTGAGGTCACAATGCGTGTTTATGCTCTCCTCGCACTCAAGAATGGGCGGGGCCTCAGGGTGAATGCTGGTTTCTCCTACACTGAACGTTGGACAACATGCCAACCACAAGGTTTCTTGCCATGGGTCAGGAAGAGTTCTGATTTCTGCATCACAGTCACCCGTGGGCAGTGATTGGAGATAAGGTCTAGGTTCTGAAGCCTGAAAACTGAGGTAGGGAAGAGATGATGACCTAAGGCCATGGCGGGTCTGATGTGCTCAGGGTGCGGTCAGCTGTCTGGGTGTTGGTCAGCAGGTCCGGGCTCAGGTTGTGTCAGACAGTGCATTAGTGCCCAGGTTAGACTATATAATTTGGGTACATTCGAGTGCCGTGTAGGTTTATCTTCATTTAAGATGTCTGGTCAGCTCATTAGGCAATATGTTTTTTCTAGAGGGCAGGCAGAGTGCTTAATTGTTGGTCCGGAATTGCCAAACTTGAGGGCTTCAGGTCCAGGAGAGTGAAGACGGAAGTCTGAGAACACAAGCTAGACTTTGGATTCAGGGTGAGGGCACGGAGGTACCCCCTGCAGATCTGAACCAATATCTCATGCATCTGAAGTCAGGGCGAGGATCCGACGTTGGCTCAGGTTGGAGTTTCTGTGCATGACGGCCCCTTCATGAAGGGAGTGGAATTTCGAGGCCATGGAGGTTTTCCACGTTGGGAGATGTGGGATGCCCCCTTCAAGGATTCCTTCTGCGGGACAATTGAGACCTGTTGGACAGCTCCAGGACATCCCATATGGAATGACACCAGAGCACCGTTCGAGGATGGATGCCTGGGAAGTCCGCCTCGCCTTCCAATTGTCTCCTAGCAACAAGACAGTTTAGATCTAATGGATCTGCGGGAGCAACCGGGGTGGCTGTGTTGAAATGCACTTTCCAGAGGATGGGTTCTAATGTGTGTTTTTGTTTATGAGGGCCTTGGAATGGGGAGGTGGCACCGGGATCCTGAAGTATTCTCCTAAGCTTTGGCATAGCTCCCATGCACAAGTTTCCTTGTGGAGACGAGATTTGTTCTGATGGGTGCCTCAGGAAATCCCCTCTGCTGGTATTGGAATCCAGGCTTTTGAGGAGACATGCCTGTAAACCAAAGCAATGGATCCGATAATGGCCTCGGGTCCTGTCTGGTTCAATCTTCTTGGTATGAGTGGAGGTAGATGAGTGGAGGTAGATGCTCAGCCGGTATCAACCGCCCTTTTTTGTCCCGGGCGACCTACACTATTGGGATGGCCTCAGGGACTTTGGAGGGTTCTCCTAATTTGTACGATTTTTGACAATGGAATGGGCAGAATTCCCATGGATTGGGTGGGGGCAGTCCTAATGTGTGGTTCCAGGGGCCCCAGCCTGGAGGGAGTGTGTCCCAGGACTTTGAGGACAGAAGACTGAAAACACAAACTCAGCTTAAGTTTGGGGACGTAGGTATGGCACGCCCGATCTACAAACCATGAGAAGAACTCTTCAGGATATGAAGAATGAGCGAGTCTGAGGCGCTTGCTCAGGCTTTTGTCTCTGGATTTTGTTTCAGCGATGGCCGTGGAATGTTGGGGAGTTCTCATGGGCTATGGACGAATCTTCCTCTCTGTGGATTTGGCCCGATCCCAATTGTTTTTCGTCAATCTGTGGGATGGGAGGACTCCTTTCGGGTTTGTTACCTCTGGTGTCCCACCAAAAGAGGAATTCCAAAGCAGAGCCCTGGGGAAGAGTGAAGGGACACCCCGAACTATGGTTAAAAATTGGGGCCTAGGGGCATGGCAAGCCCAATATGCTGTCTCTTCATATAGGCCCTGAGAGGCCTTAGCTGAGGACTGGGCTCAGGCTGAGGGTCACAATGTGTGTTTGTGACCAATGTGGCCCGCAAGCATGGGCTGGGCCACATGGGCCACGCTTGTTTCAACTACACTGAATGTTGGACAACATGCCAAGCACAAGGTTTCTTGCCATGGGGAAAGAGTTCTGATTTCTGCATCATTTTCAACCCTGGGCAGTGGTTGGAGATAAGGTCTATGTTCTGGAGCCTGAAAACCGCAGTTGGGAAGAGATGACGACCTAAGGCCATGGCGGGTCCAATGTGCTCAGTGTGCGGCCAGCTGTCTGGGTGGGACCAGGAGGTCCAGACTCAGGCTGGGACAGAAGGGGAAATAGTGCCCAGGTCAGCCTATAAGTTTGGGGTACAGCCGATTGGCGTGCAGGTTGATCCCCATTTGGGGTTTCGGGGTAGCCCTGAGGGCAATGTTTTACTTCTGTAGGGCAGGCAGAGTGCGGCATTGTAGTTCTGGATTGCCCAACTGGAGGGCTTGTGGGCCAGTAGTCTGAGGACGGAGTCTGAGAACCCAAGCTAGGCCTAGGTTTCTGGGTGAGGATATGGCAGGCACAATCTACAGACCTCAATAGAGATCTCGTGCATCTGAAGTCAGGGCAAGGATCAGACGATCGCTCAGGTTGGACTTTCTGCCCTGATGGCCCTTTCTTGAAGGGGGTTGGATCACGAGGACATGGGGGTTTTCCCACATTGGGAGTTGTGAGAAGCTCCAAACTGCAAAGATTCTTCTGATGGACAATTGAGACCTGTTGGTTGGCCCAAGGCCAACGATTCCGAGCAGGGTTCTAAGGATGGATGGCTGGGTAGCCCACCTCGCATTCCAATTGTCTCCAAGCAACAAGACAGGTTAGATCTGCTGGATGTGGGGGGCAACCGAGGAGGCTGAGTTGAAATGGACTCTCCTGTGGATGTGTCCTAATATGTATTTGTGTCTATGGAGATCTTGGAATGAAGCGGTGGCCCTGGGGCCCTGAAGGGTTCTCCTAAACAGAGGCTTTGACACAGGTCCAACGTGGAAGTTTCCCATGTGTAGATGAGATTTGTTCTGATGGGTGAGTCAAGAAACAGCCATATGCTGGTATTGAAATCCAGGCCTCTGAGGAGAGATGCCTGGAAACCAAAGCAATGGATCCGATTAGTGCCTAGGGGCCTGTTCATTCGTTTTTACTTGTGGGGACATCAGTCTACGGGTCTGAGTCCAGGTAGGTGCTCAGATGGGCTCAGATTGCCCCTGTTTGTCCTGGGAAGCCACAACTATTGGGATGGCCTCAGGGACTTTGGAGGTTATCCTATTAGTAGGGTTGTGGCCATTGGAATGGGCACATACAATTCCCTTGGAGAGGGCAAGTACAGTCCTCAGTTTTGGCTCCAGGGCCCTGAGCCTGTAGGGTGTGTAGGCCAGAGCTGTTTGGACAGTTGTCTGAAAACACAAACTCGGCTTATGTTTTGGGTCATAGGTATGGCAGGACTGATCTACAGACCATGAGGAGAACACTTCGGGATATGAAAAAAGGGCGAGTGTGAGGCTCTTGCTCAAGTTTTTGTCTCTGGATATCGTGTCACTCATGGTCGTGAAATTGCCGGGTGACTTCATGGGAAATGGACGAGTCTTACTCTCCGGGGGTTCGGTCCCGTCCAAAGAGTTTAGGGTCATTCTGGGGATGGAAGAAGTCCGTTTTTTTGTTGTTGTTGTCGATTTGTTTCATTTTGTTTTTCAACCTCAGATGTCCCACCAATTGAGGGATTCCAGAGTAGAGCCCTGGGGTGTGGCGACTGGACAACCAGAAATCTGGTTAAAAATTGGGGACTAGGGACATGTCAAGCCCATTATGACATCTAATGGTCCAGCCACTGAGAGGACTTACTAGAGGACAGGACTCACGCTGAGGTCACAATGCGTGTTTATGCTCTCGTCGCACTCAAGAATGGGCGGGGCCTCAGGGTGAATGCTGTTTTCTCCTACACTGAACGTTGGACAACATGCCAACCACAAGGTTTCTTGCCATGGGTCAGGAAGAGTTCTGATTTCTGCATCACAGTCACCCGTGGGCAGTGATTGGAGATAAGGTCTAGGTTCTGAAGCCTGAAAACTGAGGTAGGGAAGAGATGACCTAAGGCTATGGCGGGTCTGATGTGCTCAGCGTGCGGTCAGCTGTCTGGGTGTTGGTCAGCAGGTCCAGGCTCAGGTTGTGTCAGACAGTGCATTAGTGCCCAGGTTAGACTATATAATTTGGGTACATTCGAGTGCCGTGTAGGTTTATCTTCATTTAAGATGTCTGGTCAGCTCATTAGGCAATATGTTTTTTCTAGAGGGCAGGCAGAGTGCTTCATTGTCGGTCCGGAATTGCCAAACTTGAGGGCTTCAGGTCCAGGAGAGTGAGGACGGAAGTCTGAGAACACAAGCTAGACTTTGGATTCAGGGTGAGGGCACGGCAGGTACCCCCTGCAGATCTGAACCAATATCTCATGCATCTGAAGTCAGGGCGAGGATCCGACGTTGGCTCAGGTTGGAGTTTCTGTGCATGACGGCCCCTTCATGAAGGGAGTGGAATCTCGAGGCCATGGAGGTTTTCCACGTTGGGAGATGTGGGATGCCCCCTTCAAGGATTCCTTCTGCGGGACAATTGAGACCTGTTGGACAGCTCCAGGACATCCCATATGGAATGACACCAGAGCACCGTTCGAGGATGGATGCCTGGGAAGTCCGCCTCGCCTTCCAATTGTCTCCTAGCAACAAGACAGTTTAGATCTAATGGATCTGCGGGAGCAACCGGGGTGGCTGTGTTGAAATGCACTTTCCAGAGGATGGGTCCTAATGTGTGTTTGTGTCCATGAGGGCCTTGGAATGGGGAGGTGGCACCGGGACCCTGAAGTATTCTCCTAAGCTTTGGCATAGCTCCCATGCACAAGTTTCCTTGTGGAGACGAGATTTGTTCTGATGGGTGCCTCAGGAAATCCCCTCTGCTGGTATTGGAATGCAGGCTTTTGAGGAGACATGCCTGTAAACCAAAGCAATGGATCCGATAATGGCCTCGGGTCCTGTCTGGTTCAATCTTCTTGGTATGAGTGGAGGTAGATGAGTGGAGGTAGATGCTCAGCCGGTATCAACCGCCCTTTTTTGTCCCGGGCGACCTACACTATTGGGATGGCCTCAGGGACTTTGGAGGGTTCTCCTAATTTGTACGATTTTTGACAATGGAATGGGCAGAATTCCCATGGATTGGGTGGGGGCAGTCCTAATGTGTGGTTCCAGGGGCCCCAGCCTGGAGGGAGTGTGTCCCAGGACTTTGAGGACAGAAGACTGAAAACACAAACTCAGCTTAAGTTTGGGGACGTAGGTATGGCACGCCCGATCTACAAACCATGAGAAGAACTCTTCAGGATATGAAGAATGAGCGAGTCTGAGGCGCTTGCTCAGGCTTTTGTCTCTGGATTTTGTTTCAGCGATGGCCGTGGAATGTTGGGGAGTTCTCATGGGCCATGGACGAATCTTCCTCTCTGTGGATTTGGCCCGATCCCAATTGTTTTTCGTCAATCTGTGGGATGGGAGGACTCCTTTCGGGTTTGTTACCTCTGGTGTCCCACCAAAAGAGGAATTCCAAAGCAGAGCCCTGGGGAAGAGTGAAGGGACACCCCGAACTATGGTTAAAAATTGGGGCCTAGGGGCATGGCAAGCCCAATATGCTGTCTCTTCATATAGGCCCTGAGAGGCCTTAGCTGAGGACTGGGCTCAGGCTGAGGGTCACAATGTGTGTTTGTGACCAATGTGGCCCGCAAGCATGGGCTGGGCCACATGGGCCACGCTTGTTTCAACTACACTGAATGTTGGACAACATGCCAAGCACAAGGTTTCTTGCCATGGGGAAAGAGTTCTGATTTCTGCATCATTTTCAACCCTGGGCAGTGGTTGGAGATAAGGTCTATGTTCTGGAGCCTGAAAACCGCAGTTGGGAAGAGATGACGACCTAAGGCCATGGCGGGTCCGATGTGCTCAGTGTGCGGCCAGCTGTCTGGGTGGGACCAGGAGGTCCAGACTCAGGCTGGGACAGAAGGGGAAATAGTGCCCAGGTCAGCCTATATGTTTGGGGTACAGCCGATTGGCGTGCAGGTTGATCCCCATTTGGGGTTTCGGGGTAGCCCTGAGGGCAATGTTTTACTTCTGTAGGGCAGGCAGAGTGCGGCATTGTAGTTCTGGATTGCCAAACTGGAGGGCTTGTGGGCCAGTAGTCTGAGGACGGAGTCTGAGAACCCAAGCTAGGCCTAGGTTTCTGGGTGAGGATATGGCAGGCACAATCTACAGACCTCAATAGAGATCTCGTGCATCTGAAGTCAGGGCAAGGATCAGACGATCGCTCAGGTTGGACTTTCTGCCCTGATGGCCCTTTCTTGAAGGGGGTTGGATCAGGAGGACATGGGGGTTTTCCCACGATGGGAGTTGTGAGAAGCTCCAAACTGCAAAGATTCTTCTGCAGGACAATTGAGACCTGTTGGTTGGCTCAGGGCCAACGATTCTGAGCAGGGTTCTAAGGATGGATGGCTGGGTAGCCCACCTCGCATTCCAATTGTCTCCAAGCAACAAGACAGGTTAGATCTGCTGGATGTGGGGGGCAACCGAGGAGGCTGAGTTGAAATGGACTCTCCTGTGGATGTGTCCTAATATGTTTTTGTGTCTATGGAGACCTTGGAATGAAGCGGTGGCCCTGGGGCCCTGAAGGGTTCTCCTAAACAGAGGCTTTGACACAGGTCCAACGTGGAAGTTTCCCATGTGTAGATGAGATTTGTTCTGATGGGTGAGTCAAGAAACAGCCATATGCTGGTATTGAAATCCAGGCCTCTGAGGAGAGATGCCTGGAAACCAAAGCAATGGATCCGATTAGTGCCTAGGGGCCTGTTCATTCCTTTTTACTTCTGGGGACATCAGTCTACGGGTCTCAGTGCAGGTAGGTGCTCAGATGGGCTCAGATTGCCCCTGTTTGTCCTGGGAAGCCACAACTATTGGGATGGCCTCAGGGACTTTGGAGGTCATCCTATTAGTAGGGTTGTGGCCATTGGAAGGGGCACATACAATTCCCTTGGAGAGGGCAAGTACAGTCCTCAGGTTTGGCTCCAGGGCCCTGAGCCTGTAGGGTGTGTAGGCCAGAGCTGTTTGGACAGTTGTCTGAAAACACAAACTCGGCTTATGTTTTGGGTCATAGGTATGGCAGGACTGATCTACGGACCATGAGGAGAACACTTCGGGATATGAAAAAAGGGCGAGTGTGAGGCTTTTGCTCAAGTTTTTGTCTCTGGATATCGTGTCACTCATGGTCGTGAAATTGCCGGGTGACTTCATGGGAAATGGACGAGTCTTACTCTCTGGGGGTTCGGTCCCGTCCAAAGAGTTTAGGGTCATTCTGGGGATGGAAGAAGTCCGTTTTTTTGTTGTTGTTGTCGATTTGTTTCATTTTGTTTTTCAACCTCAGATGTCCCACCAATTGAGGGATTCCAGAGTAGAGCCCTGGGGTGTGGCGACTGGACAACCAGAAATCTGGTTAAAAATTGGGGACTAGGGACATGTCAAGCCCATTATGACATCTAATGGTTCAGTCACTGAGAGGACTTACTAGAGGACAGGACTCACGCTGAGGTCACAATGTTTGTTTATGCTCTCGTCGCACTCAAGAATGGGCGGGGCCTCAGGGTGAATGCTGTTTTCTCCTACACTGAACGTTGGACAACATGCCAACCACAAGGTTTCTTGCCATGGGTCAGGAAGAGTTCTGATTTCTGCATCACAGTCACCCGTGGGCAGTGATTGGAGATAAGGTCTAGGTTCTGAAGCCTGAAAACTGAGGTAGGGAAGAGATGATGACCTAAGTCCATGGCGGGTCTGATGTGCTCAGGGTGCGGTCAGCTGTCTGGGTGTTGGTCAGCAGGTCCGGGCTCAGGTTGTGTCAGACAGTGCATTAGTGCCCAGGTTAGACTATATAATTTGGGTACATTCGAGTGCCGTGTAGGTTTATCTTCATTTAAGCTGTCTGGTCAGCTCATTAGGCAATATGTTTTTTCTAGAGGGCAGGCAGAGTGCTTCATTGTCGGTCCGGAATTGCCAAACTTGAGGGCTTCAGGTCCAGGAGAGTGAGGACGGAAGTCTGAGAACACAAGCTAGACTTTGGATTCAGGGTGAGGGCACGGCAGGTACCCCCTGCAGATCTGAACCAATATCTCATGCATCTGAAGTCAGGGCGAGGATCCGACGTTGGCTCAGGTTGGAGTTTCTGTGCATGACGGCCCCTTCATGAAGGGAGTGGAATCTCGAGGCCATGGAGGTTTTCCACGTTGGGAGATGTGGGATGCCCCCTTCAAGGATTCCTTCTGCGGGACAATTGAGACCTGTTGGACAGCTCCAGGACATCCCATATGGAATGACACCAGAGCACCGTTCGAGGATGGATGCCTGGGAAGTCCGCCTCGCCTTCCAATTGTCTCCTAGCAACAAGACAGTTTAGATCTAATGGATCTGCGGGAGCAACCGGGGTGGCTGTGTTGAAATGCACTTTCCAGAGGATGGGTCCTAATGTGTGTTTGTGTCCATGAGGGCCTTGGAATGGGGAGGTGGCACCGGGACCCTGAAGTATTCTCCTAAGCTTTGGCATAGCTCCCATGCACAAGTTTCCTTGTGGAGACGAGATTTGTTCTGATGGGTGCCTCAGGAAATCCCCTCTGCTGGTATTGGAATGCAGGCTTTTGAGGAGACATGCCTGTAAACCAAAGCAATGGATCCGATAATGGCCTCGGGTCCTGTCTGGTTCAATCTTCTTGGTATGAGTGGAGGTAGATGAGTGGAGGTAGATGCTCAGCCGGTATCAACCGCCCTTTTTTGTCCCGGGCGACCTACACTATTGGGATGGCCTCAGGGACTTTGGAGGGTTCTCCTAATTTGTACGATTTTTGACAATGGAATGGGCAGAATTCCCATGGATTGGGTGGGGGCAGTCCTAATGTGTGGTTCCAGGGGCCCCAGCCTGGAGGGAGTGTGTCCCAGGACTTTGAGGACAGAAGACTGAAAACACAAACTCAGCTTAAGTTTGGGGACGTAGGTATGGCACGCCCGATCTACAAACCATGAGAAGAACTCTTCAGGATATGAAGAATGAGCGAGTCTGAGGCGCTTGCTCAGGCTTTTGTCTCTGGATTTTGTTTCAGCGATGGCCGTGGAATGTTGGGGAGTTCTCATGGGCCATGGACGAATCTTCCTCTCTGTGGATTTGGCCCGATCCCAATTGTTTTTCGTCAATCTGTGGGATGGGAGGACTCCTTTCGGGTTTGTTACCTCTGGTGTCCCACCAAAAGAGGAATTCCAAAGCAGAGCCCTGGGGAAGAGTGAAGGGACACCCCGAACTATGGTTAAAAATTGGGGCCTAGGGGCATGGCAAGCCCAATATGCTGTCTCTTCATATAGGCCCTGAGAGGCCTTAGCTGAGGACTGGGCTCAGGCTGAGGGTCACAATGTGTGTTTGTGACCAATGTGGCCCGCAAGCATGGGCTGGGCCACATGGGCCACGCTTGTTTCAACTACACTGAATGTTGGACAACATGCCAAGCACAAGGTTTCTTGCCATGGGGAAAGAGTTCTGATTTCTGCATCATTTTCAACCCTGGGCAGTGGTTGGAGATAAGGTCTATGTTCTGGAGCCTGAAAACCGCAGTTGGGAAGAGATGACGACCTAAGGCCATGGCGGGTCCGATGTGCTCAGTGTGCGGCCAGCTGTCTGGGTGGGACCAGGAGGTCCAGACTCAGGCTGGGACAGAAGGGGAAATAGTGCCCAGGTCAGCCTATATGTTTGGGGTACAGCCGATTGGCGTGCAGGTTGATCCCCATTTGGGGTTTCGGGGTAGCCCTGAGGGCAATGTTTTACTTCTGTAGGGCAGGCAGAGTGCGGCATTGTAGTTCTGGATTGCCAAACTGGAGGGCTTGTGGGCCAGTAGTCTGAGGACGGAGTCTGAGAACCCAAGCTAGGCCTAGGTTTCTGGGTGAGGATATGGCAGGCACAATCTACAGACCTCAATAGAGATCTCGTGCATCTGAAGTCAGGGCAAGGATCAGACGATCGCTCAGGTTGGACTTTCTGCCCTGATGGCCCTTTCTTGAAGGGGGTTGGATCAGGAGGACATGGGGGTTTTCCCACGATGGGAGTTGTGAGAAGCTCCAAACTGCAAAGATTCTTCTGCAGGACAATTGAGACCTGTTGGTTGGCTCAGGGCCAACGATTCTGAGCAGGGTTCTAAGGATGGATGGCTGGGTAGCCCACCTCGCATTCCAATTGTCTCCAAGCAACAAGACAGGTTAGATCTGCTGGATGTGGGGGGCAACCGAGGAGGCTGAGTTGAAATGGACTCTCCTGTGGATGTGTCCTAATATGTTTTTGTGTCTATGGAGACCTTGGAATGAAGCGGTGGCCCTGGGGCCCTGAAGGGTTCTCCTAAACAGAGGCTTTGACACAGGTCCAACGTGGAAGTTTCCCATGTGTAGATGAGATTTGTTCTGATGGGTGAGTCAAGAAACAGCCATATGCTGGTATTGAAATCCAGGCCTCTGAGGAGAGATGCCTGGAAACCAAAGCAATGGATCCGATTAGTGCCTAGGGGCCTGTTCATTCCTTTTTACTTCTGGGGACATCAGTCTACGGGTCTCAGTGCAGGTAGGTGCTCAGATGGGCTCAGATTGCCCCTGTTTGTCCTGGGAAGCCACAACTATTGGGATGGCCTCAGGGACTTTGGAGGTCATCCTATTAGTAGGGTTGTGGCCATTGGAAGGGGCACATACAATTCCCTTGGAGAGGGCAAGTACAGTCCTCAGGTTTGGCTCCAGGGCCCTGAGCCTGTAGGGTGTGTAGGCCAGAGCTGTTTGGACAGTTGTCTGAAAACACAAACTCGGCTTATGTTTTGGGTCATAGGTATGGCAGGACTGATCTACGGACCATGAGGAGAACACTTCGGGATATGAAAAAAGGGCGAGTGTGAGGCTTTTGCTCAAGTTTTTGTCTCTGGATATCGTGTCACTCATGGTCGTGAAATTGCCGGGTGACTTCATGGGAAATGGACGAGTCTTACTCTCTGGGGGTTCGGTCCCGTCCAAAGAGTTTAGGGTCATTCTGGGGATGGAAGAAGTCCGTTTTTTTGTTGTTGTTGTCGATTTGTTTCATTTTGTTTTTCAACCTCAGATGTCCCACCAATTGAGGGATTCCAGAGTAGAGCCCTGGGGTGTGGCGACTGGACAACCAGAAATCTGGTTAAAAATTGGGGACTAGGGACATGTCAAGCCCATTATGACATCTAATGGTTCAGTCACTGAGAGGACTTACTAGAGGACAGGACTCACGCTGAGGTCACAATGTTTGTTTATGCTCTCGTCGCACTCAAGAATGGGCGGGGCCTCAGGGTGAATGCTGTTTTCTCCTACACTGAACGTTGGACAACATGCCAACCACAAGGTTTCTTGCCATGGGTCAGGAAGAGTTCTGATTTCTGCATCACAGTCACCCGTGGGCAGTGATTGGAGATAAGGTCTAGGTTCTGAAGCCTGAAAACTGAGGTAGGGAAGAGATGATGACCTAAGTCCATGGCGGGTCTGATGTGCTCAGGGTGCGGTCAGCTGTCTGGGTGTTGGTCAGCAGGTCCGGGCTCAGGTTGTGTCAGACAGTGCATTAGTGCCCAGGTTAGACTATATAATTTGGGTACATTCGAGTGCCGTGTAGGTTTATCTTCATTTAAGCTGTCTGGTCAGCTCATTAGGCAATATGTTTTTTCTAGAGGGCAGGCAGAGTGCTTCATTGTCGGTCCGGAATTGCCAAACTTGAGGGCTTCAGGTCCAGGAGAGTGAGGACGGAAGTCTGAGAACACAAGCTAGACTTTGGATTCAGGGTGAGGGCACGGCAGGTACCCCCTGCAGATCTGAACCAATATCTCATGCATCTGAAGTCAGGGCGAGGATCCGACGTTGGCTCAGGTTGGAGTTTCTGTGCATGACGGCCCCTTCATGAAGGGAGTGGAATCTCGAGGCCATGGAGGTTTTCCACGTTGGGAGATGTGGGATGCCCCCTTCAAGGATTCCTTCTGCGGGACAATTGAGACCTGTTGGACAGCTCCAGGACATCCCATATGGAATGACACCAGAGCACCGTTCGAGGATGGATGCCTGGGAAGTCCGCCTCGCCTTCCAATTGTCTCCTAGCAACAAGACAGTTTAGATCTAATGGATCTGCGGGAGCAACCGGGGTGGCTGTGTTGAAATGCACTTTCCAGAGGATGGGTCCTAATGTGTGTTTGTGTCCATGAGGGCCTTGGAATGGGGAGGTGGCACCGGGACCCTGAAGTATTCTCCTAAGCTTTGGCATAGCTCCCATGCACAAGTTTCCTTGTGGAGACGAGATTTGTTCTGATGGGTGCCTCAGGAAATCCCCTCTGCTGGTATTGGAATGCAGGCTTTTGAGGAGACATGCCTGTAAACCAAAGCAATGGATCCGATAATGGCCTCGGGTCCTGTCTGGTTCAATCTTCTTGGTATGAGTGGAGGTAGATGAGTGGAGGTAGATGCTCAGCCGGTATCAACCGCCCTTTTTTGTCCCGGGCGACCTACACTATTGGGATGGCCTCAGGGACTTTGGAGGGTTCTCCTAATTTGTACGATTTTTGACAATGGAATGGGCAGAATTCCCATGGATTGGGTGGGGGCAGTCCTAATGTGTGGTTCCAGGGGCCCCAGCCTGGAGGGAGTGTGTCCCAGGACTTTGAGGACAGAAGACTGAAAACACAAACTCAGCTTAAGTTTGGGGACGTAGGTATGGCACGCCCGATCTACAAACCATGAGAAGAACTCTTCAGGATATGAAGAATGAGCGAGTCTGAGGCGCTTGCTCAGGCTTTTGTCTCTGGATTTTGTTTCAGCGATGGCCGTGGAATGTTGGGGAGTTCTCATGGGCCATGGACGAATCTTCCTCTCTGTGGATTTGGCCCGATCCCAATTGTTTTTCGTCAATCTGTGGGATGGGAGGACTCCTTTCGGGTTTGTTACCTCTGGTGTCCCACCAAAAGAGGAATTCCAAAGCAGAGCCCTGGGGAAGAGTGAAGGGACACCCCGAACTATGGTTAAAAATTGGGGCCTAGGGGCATGGCAAGCCCAATATGCTGTCTCTTCATATAGGCCCTGAGAGGCCTTAGCTGAGGACTGGGCTCAGGCTGAGGGTCACAATGTGTGTTTGTGACCAATGTGGCCCGCAAGCATGGGCTGGGCCACATGGGCCACGCTTGTTTCAACTACACTGAATGTTGGACAACATGCCAAGCACAAGGTTTCTTGCCATGGGGAAAGAGTTCTGATTTCTGCATCATTTTCAACCCTGGGCAGTGGTTGGAGATAAGGTCTATGTTCTGGAGCCTGAAAACCGCAGTTGGGAAGAGATGACGACCTAAGGCCATGGCGGGTCCGATGTGCTCAGTGTGCGGCCAGCTGTCTGGGTGGGACCAGGAGGTCCAGACTCAGGCTGGGACAGAAGGGGAAATAGTGCCCAGGTCAGCCTATATGTTTGGGGTACAGCCGATTGGCGTGCAGGTTGATCCCCATTTGGGGTTTCGGGGTAGCCCTGAGGGCAATGTTTTACTTCTGTAGGGCAGGCAGAGTGCGGCATTGTAGTTCTGGATTGCCAAACTGGAGGGCTTGTGGGCCAGTAGTCTGAGGACGGAGTCTGAGAACCCAAGCTAGGCCTAGGTTTCTGGGTGAGGATATGGCAGGCACAATCTACAGACCTCAATAGAGATCTCGTGCATCTGAAGTCAGGGCAAGGATCAGACGATCGCTCAGGTTGGACTTTCTGCCCTGATGGCCCTTTCTTGAAGGGGGTTGGATCAGGAGGACATGGGGGTTTTCCCACGATGGGAGTTGTGAGAAGCTCCAAACTGCAAAGATTCTTCTGCAGGACAATTGAGACCTGTTGGTTGGCTCAGGGCCAACGATTCTGAGCAGGGTTCTAAGGATGGATGGCTGGGTAGCCCACCTCGCATTCCAATTGTCTCCAAGCAACAAGACAGGTTAGATCTGCTGGATGTGGGGGGCAACCGAGGAGGCTGAGTTGAAATGGACTCTCCTGTGGATGTGTCCTAATATGTTTTTGTGTCTATGGAGACCTTGGAATGAAGCGGTGGCCCTGGGGCCCTGAAGGGTTCTCCTAAACAGAGGCTTTGACACAGGTCCAACGTGGAAGTTTCCCATGTGTAGATGAGATTTGTTCTGATGGGTGAGTCAAGAAACAGCCATATGCTGGTATTGAAATCCAGGCCTCTGAGGAGAGATGCCTGGAAACCAAAGCAATGGATCCGATTAGTGCCTAGGGGCCTGTTCATTCCTTTTTACTTCTGGGGACATCAGTCTACGGGTCTCAGTGCAGGTAGGTGCTCAGATGGGCTCAGATTGCCCCTGTTTGTCCTGGGAAGCCACAACTATTGGGATGGCCTCAGGGACTTTGGAGGTCATCCTATTAGTAGGGTTGTGGCCATTGGAAGGGGCACATACAATTCCCTTGGAGAGGGCAAGTACAGTCCTCAGGTTTGGCTCCAGGGCCCTGAGCCTGTAGGGTGTGTAGGCCAGAGCTGTTTGGACAGTTGTCTGAAAACACAAACTCGGCTTATGTTTTGGGTCATAGGTATGGCAGGACTGATCTACGGACCATGAGGAGAACACTTCGGGATATGAAAAAAGGGCGAGTGTGAGGCTTTTGCTCAAGTTTTTGTCTCTGGATATCGTGTCACTCATGGTCGTGAAATTGCCGGGTGACTTCATGGGAAATGGACGAGTCTTACTCTCTGGGGGTTCGGTCCCGTCCAAAGAGTTTAGGGTCATTCTGGGGATGGAAGAAGTCCGTTTTTTTGTTGTTGTTGTCGATTTGTTTCATTTTGTTTTTCAACCTCAGATGTCCCACCAATTGAGGGATTCCAGAGTAGAGCCCTGGGGTGTGGCGACTGGACAACCAGAAATCTGGTTAAAAATTGGGGACTAGGGACATGTCAAGCCCATTATGACATCTAATGGTTCAGTCACTGAGAGGACTTACTAGAGGACAGGACTCACGCTGAGGTCACAATGTTTGTTTATGCTCTCGTCGCACTCAAGAATGGGCGGGGCCTCAGGGTGAATGCTGTTTTCTCCTACACTGAACGTTGGACAACATGCCAACCACAAGGTTTCTTGCCATGGGTCAGGAAGAGTTCTGATTTCTGCATCACAGTCACCCGTGGGCAGTGATTGGAGATAAGGTCTAGGTTCTGAAGCCTGAAAACTGAGGTAGGGAAGAGATGATGACCTAAGTCCATGGCGGGTCTGATGTGCTCAGGGTGCGGTCAGCTGTCTGGGTGTTGGTCAGCAGGTCCGGGCTCAGGTTGTGTCAGACAGTGCATTAGTGCCCAGGTTAGACTATATAATTTGGGTACATTCGAGTGCCGTGTAGGTTTATCTTCATTTAAGCTGTCTGGTCAGCTCATTAGGCAATATGTTTTTTCTAGAGGGCAGGCAGAGTGCTTCATTGTCGGTCCGGAATTGCCAAACTTGAGGGCTTCAGGTCCAGGAGAGTGAGGACGGAAGTCTGAGAACACAAGCTAGACTTTGGATTCAGGGTGAGGGCACGGCAGGTACCCCCTGCAGATCTGAACCAATATCTCATGCATCTGAAGTCAGGGCGAGGATCCGACGTTGGCTCAGGTTGGAGTTTCTGTGCATGACGGCCCCTTCATGAAGGGAGTGGAATCTCGAGGCCATGGAGGTTTTCCACGTTGGGAGATGTGGGATGCCCCCTTGAAGGATTCCTTCTGCGGGACAATTGAGACCTGTTGGACAGCTCCAGGACATCCCATATGGAATGACACCAGAGCACCGTTCGAGGATGGATGCCTGGGAAGTCCGCCTCGCCTTCCAATTGTCTCCTAGCAACAAGACAGTTTAGATCTAATGGATCTGCGGGAGCAACCGGGGTGGCTGTGTTGAAATGCACTTTCCAGAGGATGGGTCCTAATGTGTGTTTGTGTCCATGAGGGCCTTGGAATGGGGAGGTGGCACCGGGACCCTGAAGTATTCTCCTAAGCTTTGGCATAGCTCCCATGCACAAGTTTCCTTGTGGAGACGAGATTTGTTCTGATGGGTGCCTCAGGAAATCCCCTCTGCTGGTATTGGAATGTAGGCTTTTGAGGAGACATGCCTGTAAACCAAAGCAATGGATCCGATAATGGCCTCGGGTCCTGTCTGGTTCAATCTTCTTGGTATGAGTGGAGGTAGATGAGTGGAGGTAGATGCTCAGCCGGTATCAACCGCCCTTTTTTGTCCCGGGCGACCTACACTATTGGGATGGCCTCAGGGACTTTGGAGGGTTCTCCTAATTTGTACGATTTTTGACAATGGAATGGGCAGAATTCCCATGGATTGGGTGGGGGCAGTCCTAATGTGTGGTTCCAGGGGCCCCAGCCTGGAGGGAGTGTGTCCCAGGACTTTGAGGACAGAAGACTGAAAACACAAACTCAGCTTAAGTTTGGGGACGTAGGTATGGCACGCCCGATCTACAAACCATGAGAAGAACTCTTCAGGATATGAAGAATGAGCGAGTCTGAGGCGCTTGCTCAGGCTTTTGTCTCTGGATTTTGTTTCAGCGATGGCCGTGGAATGTTGGGGAGTTCTCATGGGCCATGGACGAATCTTCCTCTCTGTGGATTTGGCCCGATCCCAATTGTTTTTCGTCAATCTGTGGGATGGGAGGACTCCTTTCGGGTTTGTTACCTCTGGTGTCCCACCAAAAGAGGAATTCCAAAGCAGAGCCCTGGGGAAGAGTGAAGGGACACCCCGAACTATGGTTAAAAATTGGGGCCTAGGGGCATGGCAAGCCCAATATGCTGTCTCTTCATATAGGCCCTGAGAGGCCTTAGCTGAGGACTGGGCTCAGGCTGAGGGTCACAATGTGTGTTTGTGACCAATGTGGCCCGCAAGCATGGGCTGGGCCACATGGGCCACGCTTGTTTCAACTACACTGAATGTTGGACAACATGCCAAGCACAAGGTTTCTTGCCATGGGGAAAGAGTTCTGATTTCTGCATCATTTTCAACCCTGGGCAGTGGTTGGAGATAAGGTCTATGTTCTGGAGCCTGAAAACCGCAGTTGGGAAGAGATGACGACCTAAGGCCATGGCGGGTCCGATGTGCTCAGTGTGCGGCCAGCTGTCTGGGTGGGACCAGGAGGTCCAGACTCAGGCTGGGACAGAAGGGGAAATAGTGCCCAGGTCAGCCTATATGTTTGGGGTACAGCCGATTGGCGTGCAGGTTGATCCCCATTTGGGGTTTCGGGGTAGCCCTGAGGGCAATGTTTTACTTCTGTAGGGCAGGCAGAGTGCGGCATTGTAGTTCTGGATTGCCAAACTGGAGGGCTTGTGGGCCAGTAGTCTGAGGACGGAGTCTGAGAACCCAAGCTAGGCCTAGGTTTCTGGGTGAGGATATGGCAGGCACAATCTACAGACCTCAATAGAGATCTCGTGCATCTGAAGTCAGGGCAAGGATCAGACGATCGCTCAGGTTGGACTTTCTGCCCTGATGGCCCTTTCTTGAAGGGGGTTGGATCAGGAGGACATGGGGGTTTTCCCACGATGGGAGTTGTGAGAAGCTCCAAACTGCAAAGATTCTTCTGCAGGACAATTGAGACCTGTTGGTTGGCTCAGGGCCAACGATTCTGAGCAGGGTTCTAAGGATGGATGGCTGGGTAGCCCACCTCGCATTCCAATTGTCTCCAAGCAACAAGACAGGTTAGATCTGCTGGATGTGGGGGGCAACCGAGGAGGCTGAGTTGAAATGGACTCTCCTGTGGATGTGTCCTAATATGTTTTTGTGTCTATGGAGACCTTGGAATGAAGCGGTGGCCCTGGGGCCCTGAAGGGTTCTCCTAAACAGAGGCTTTGACACAGGTCCAACGTGGAAGTTTCCCATGTGTAGATGAGATTTGTTCTGATGGGTGAGTCAAGAAACAGCCATATGCTGGTATTGAAATCCAGGCCTCTGAGGAGAGATGCCTGGAAACCAAAGCAATGGATCCGATTAGTGCCTAGGGGCCTGTTCATTCCTTTTTACTTCTGGGGACATCAGTCTACGGGTCTCAGTGCAGGTAGGTGCTCAGATGGGCTCAGATTGCCCCTGTTTGTCCTGGGAAGCCACAACTATTGGGATGGCCTCAGGGACTTTGGAGGTCATCCTATTAGTAGGGTTGTGGCCATTGGAAGGGGCACATACAATTCCCTTGGAGAGGGCAAGTACAGTCCTCAGGTTTGGCTCCAGGGCCCTGAGCCTGTAGGGTGTGTAGGCCAGAGCTGTTTGGACAGTTGTCTGAAAACACAAACTCGGCTTATGTTTTGGGTCATAGGTATGGCAGGACTGATCTACGGACCATGAGGAGAACACTTCGGGATATGAAAAAAGGGCGAGTGTGAGGCTTTTGCTCAAGTTTTTGTCTCTGGATATCGTGTCACTCATGGTCGTGAAATTGCCGGGTGACTTCATGGGAAATGGACGAGTCTTACTCTCTGGGGGTTCGGTCCCGTCCAAAGAGTTTAGGGTCATTCTGGGGATGGAAGAAGTCCGTTTTTTTGTTGTTGTTGTCGATTTGTTTCATTTTGTTTTTCAACCTCAGATGTCCCACCAATTGAGGGATTCCAGAGTAGAGCCCTGGGGTGTGGCGACTGGACAACCAGAAATCTGGTTAAAAATTGGGGACTAGGGACATGTCAAGCCCATTATGACATCTAATGGTTCAGTCACTGAGAGGACTTACTAGAGGACAGGACTCACGCTGAGGTCACAATGTTTGTTTATGCTCTCGTCGCACTCAAGAATGGGCGGGGCCTCAGGGTGAATGCTGTTTTCTCCTACACTGAACGTTGGACAACATGCCAACCACAAGGTTTCTTGCCATGGGTCAGGAAGAGTTCTGATTTCTGCATCACAGTCACCCGTGGGCAGTGATTGGAGATAAGGTCTAGGTTCTGAAGCCTGAAAACTGAGGTAGGGAAGAGATGATGACCTAAGTCCATGGCGGGTCTGATGTGCTCAGGGTGCGGTCAGCTGTCTGGGTGTTGGTCAGCAGGTCCGGGCTCAGGTTGTGTCAGACAGTGCATTAGTGCCCAGGTTAGACTATATAATTTGGGTACATTCGAGTGCCGTGTAGGTTTATCTTCATTTAAGCTGTCTGGTCAGCTCATTAGGCAATATGTTTTTTCTAGAGGGCAGGCAGAGTGCTTCATTGTCGGTCCGGAATTGCCAAACTTGAGGGCTTCAGGTCCAGGAGAGTGAGGACGGAAGTCTGAGAACACAAGCTAGACTTTGGATTCAGGGTGAGGGCACGGCAGGTACCCCCTGCAGATCTGAACCAATATCTCATGCATCTGAAGTCAGGGCGAGGATCCGACGTTGGCTCAGGTTGGAGTTTCTGTGCATGACGGCCCCTTCATGAAGGGAGTGGAATCTCGAGGCCATGGAGGTTTTCCACGTTGGGAGATGTGGGATGCCCCCTTGAAGGATTCCTTCTGCGGGACAATTGAGACCTGTTGGACAGCTCCAGGACATCCCATATGGAATGACACCAGAGCACCGTTCGAGGATGGATGCCTGGGAAGTCCGCCTCGCCTTCCAATTGTCTCCTAGCAACAAGACAGTTTAGATCTAATGGATCTGCGGGAGCAACCGGGGTGGCTGTGTTGAAATGCACTTTCCAGAGGATGGGTCCTAATGTGTGTTTGTGTCCATGAGGGCCTTGGAATGGGGAGGTGGCACCGGGACCCTGAAGTATTCTCCTAAGCTTTGGCATAGCTCCCATGCACAAGTTTCCTTGTGGAGACGAGATTTGTTCTGATGGGTGCCTCAGGAAATCCCCTCTGCTGGTATTGGAATGCAGGCTTTTGAGGAGACATGCCTGTAAACCAAAGCAATGGATCCGATAATGGCCTCGGGTCCTGTCTGGTTCAATCTTCTTGGTATGAGTGGAGGTAGATGAGTGGAGGTAGATGCTCAGCCGGTATCAACCGCCCTTTTTTGTCCCGGGCGACCTACACTATTGGGATGGCCTCAGGGACTTTGGAGGGTTCTCCTAATTTGTACGATTTTTGACAATGGAATGGGCAGAATTCCCATGGATTGGGTGGGGGCAGTCCTAATGTGTGGTTCCAGGGGCCCCAGCCTGGAGGGAGTGTGTCCCAGGACTTTGAGGACAGAAGACTGAAAACACAAACTCAGCTTAAGTTTGGGGACGTAGGTATGGCACGCCCGATCTACAAACCATGAGAAGAACTCTTCAGGATATGAAGAATGAGCGAGTCTGAGGCGCTTGCTCAGGCTTTTGTCTCTGGATTTTGTTTCAGCGATGGCCGTGGAATGTTGGGGAGTTCTCATGGGCCATGGACGAATCTTCCTCTCTGTGGATTTGGCCCGATCCCAATTGTTTTTCGTCAATCTGTGGGATGGGAGGACTCCGTTCGGGTTTGTTACCTCTGGTGTCCCACCAAAAGAGGAATTCCAAAGCAGAGCCCTGGGGAAGAGTGAAGGGACACCCCGAACTATGGTTAAAAATTGGGGCCTAGGGGCATGGCAAGCCCAATATGCTGTCTCTTCATATAGGCCCTGAGAGGCCTTAGCTGAGGACTGGGCTCAGGCTGAGGGTCACAATGTGTGTTTGTGACCAATGTGGCCCGCAAGCATGGGCTGGGCCACATGGGCCACGCTTGTTTCAACTACACTGAATGTTGGACAACATGCCAAGCACAAGGTTTCTTGCCATGGGGAAAGAGTTCTGATTTCTGCATCATTTTCAACCCTGGGCAGTGGTTGGAGATAAGGTCTATGTTCTGGAGCCTGAAAACCGCAGTTGGGAAGAGATGACGACCTAAGGCCATGGCGGGTCCGATGTGCTCAGTGTGCGGCCAGCTGTCTGGGTGGGACCAGGAGGTCCAGACTCAGGCTGGGACAGAAGGGGAAATAGTGCCCAGGTCAGCCTATATGTTTGGGGTACAGCCGATTGGCGTGCAGGTTGATCCCCATTTGGGGTTTCGGGGTAGCCCTGAGGGCAATGTTTTACTTCTGTAGGGCAGGCAGAGTGCGGCATTTTAGTTCTGGATTGCCAAACTGGAGGGCTTGTGGGCTAGTAGTCTGAGGACGGAGTCTGAGAACCCAAGCTAGGCCTAGGTTTCTGGGTGAGGATATGGCAGGCACAATCTACAGACCTCAATAGAGATCTCGTGCATCTGAAGTCAGGGCAAGGATCAGACGATCGCTCAGGTTGGACTTTCTGCCCTGATGGCCCTTTCTTGAAGGGGGTTGGATCAGGAGGACTTGGGGGTTTTCCCACGATGGGAGTTGTGAGAAGCTCCAAACTGCAAAGATTCTTCTGATGGACAATTGAGACCTGTTGGTTGGCTCAGGGCCAACGATTCTGAGCAGGTTTCTAAGGATGGATGGCTGGGTAGCCCACCTCGCATTCCAATTGTCTCCAAGCAACAAGACAGGTTAGATCTGCTGGATGTGGGGGGCAGCCGAGGAGGCTGAGTTGAAATGGACTCTCCTGTGGATGTGTCCTAATATGTTTTTGTGTCTATGGAGACCTTGGAATGAAGCGGTGGCCCTGGGGCCCTGAAGGGTTCTCCTAAACAGAGGCTTTGACACAGCTCCAACGTGGAAGTTTCCCATGTGTAGATGAGATTTGTTCTGATGGGTGAGTCAAGAAACAGCCATATGCTGGTATTGAAATCCAGGCCTCTGAGGAGAGATGCCTGGAAACCAAAGCAATGGATCCGATTAGTGCCTAGGGGCCTGTTCATTCCTTTTTACTTCTGGGGACATCAGTCTACGGGTCTCAGTGCAGGTAGGTGCTCAGATGGGCTCAGATTGCCCCTGTTTGTCCTGGGAAGCCACAACTATTGGGATGGCCTCAGGGACTTTGGAGGTCATCCTATTAGTAGGGTTGTGGCCATTGGAAGGGGCACATACAATTCCCTTGGAGAGGGCAAGTACAGTCCTCAGGTTTGGCTCCAGGGCCCTGAGCCTGTAGGGTGTGTAGGCCAGAGCTGTTTGGACAGTTGTCTGAAAACACAAACTCAGCTTATGTTTTGGGTCATAGGTATGGCAGGACTGATCTACGGACCATGAGGAGAACACTTCGGGATATGAAAAAAGGGCGAGTGTGAGGCTCTTGCTCAAGTTTTTGTCTCTGGATATCGTGTCACTCATGGTCGTGAAATTGCCGGGTGACTTCATGGGAAATGGACGAGTCTTACTCTCTGGGGGTTCGGTCCCGTCCAAAGAGTTTAGGGTCATTCTGGGGATGGAAGAAGTCCGTTTTTTTGTTGTTGTTGTCGATTTGTTTCATTTTGTTTTTCAACCTCAGATGTCCCACCAATTGAGGGATTCCAGAGTAGAGCCCTGGGGTGTGGCGACTGGACAACCAGAAATCTGGTTAAAAATTGGGGACTAGGGACATGTCAAGCCCATTGTGACATCTAATGGTTCAGCCACTGAGAGGACTTACTAGAGGACAGGACTCACGCTGAGGTCACAATGTTTGTTTATGCTCTCGTCGCACTCAAGAATGGGCGGGGCCTCAGGGTGAATGCTGTTTTCTCCTACACTGAACGTTGGACAACATGCCAACCACAAGGTTTCTTGCCATGGGTCAGGAAGAGTTCTGATTTCTGCATCACAGTCACCCGTGGGCAGTGATTGGAGATAAGGTCTAGGTTCTGAAGCCTGAAAACTGAGGTAGGGAAGAGATGATGACCTAAGTCCATGGCGGGTCTGATGTGCTCAGGGTGCGGTCAGCTGTCTGGGTGTTGGTCAGCAGGTCCGGGCTCAGGTTGTGTCAGACAGTGCATTAGTGCCCAGGTTAGACTATATAATTTGGGTACATTCGAGTGCCGTGTAGGTTTATCTTCATTTAAGCTGTCTGGTCAGCTCATTAGGCAATATGTTTTTTCTAGAGGGCAGGCAGAGTGCTTCATTGTCGGTCCGGAATTGCCAAACATGAGGGCTTCAGGTCCAGGAGAGTGAGGACGGAAGTCTGAGAACACAAGCTAGACTTTGGATTCAGGGTGAGGGCACGGCAGGTACCCCCTGCAGATCTGAACCAATATCTCATGCATCTGAAGTGTGGGCGAGGATCCGACGTTGGCTCAGGTTGGAGTTTCTGTGCATTTCGGCCCCTTCATGAAGGGAGTGGAATCTCGAGGCCATGGAGGTTTTCCACGTTGGGAGATGTGGGATGCCCCCTTCAAGGATTCCTTCTGCGGGACAATTGAGACCTGTTGGACAGCTCCAGGACATCCCATATGGAATGACACCAGAGCACCGTTCGAGGATGGATGCCTGGGAAGTCCGCCTCGCCTTCCAATTGTCTCCTAGCAACAAGACAGTTTAGATCTAATGGATCTGCGGGAGCAACCGGGGTGGCTGTGTTGAAATGCACTTTCCAGAGGATGGGTCCTAATGTGTGTTTGTGTCCATGAGGGCCTTGGAATGGGGAGGTGGCACCGGGACCCTGAAGTATTCTCCTAAGCTTTGGCATAGCTCCCATGCACAAGTTTCCTTGTGGAGACGAGATTTGTTCTGATGGGTGCCTCAGGAAATCCCCTCTGCTGGTATAGGAATGCAGGCTTTTGAGGAGACATGCCTGTAAACCAAAGCAATGGATCCGATAATGGCCTCGGGTCCTGTCTGGTTCAATCTTCTTGGTATGAGTGGAGGTAGATGAGTGGAGGTAGATGCTCAGCCGGTATCAACCGCCCTTTTTTGTCCCGGGCGACCTACACTATTGGGATGGCCTCAGGGACTTTGGAGGGTTCTCCTAATTTGTACGATTTTTGACAATGGAATGGGCAGAATTCCCATGGATTGGGTGGGGGCAGTCCTAATGTGTGGTTCCAGGGGCCCCAGCCTGGAGGGAGTGTGTCCCAGGACTTTGAGGACAGAAGACTGAAAACACAAACTCAGCTTAAGTTTGGGGACGTAGGTATGGCACGCCCGATCTACAAACCATGAGAAGAACTCTTCAGGATATGAAGAATGAGCGAGTCTGAGGCGCTTGCTCAGGCTTTTGTCTCTGGATTTTGTTTCAGCGATGGCCGTGGAATGTTGGGGAGTTCTCATGGGCCATGGACGAATCTTCCTCTCTGTGGATTTGGCCCGATCCCAATTGTTTTTCGTCAATCTGTGGGATGGGAGGACTCCTTTCGGGTTTGTTACCTCTGGTGTCCCACCAAAAGAGGAATTCCAAAGCAGAGCCCTGGGGAAGAGTGAAGGGACACCCCGAACTATGGTTAAAAATTGGGGCCTAGGGGCATGGCAAGCCCAATATGCTGTCTCTTCATATAGGCCCTGAGAGGCCTTAGCTGAGGACTGGGCTCAGGCTGAGGGTCACAATGTGTGTTTGTGACCAATGTGGCCCGCAAGCATGGGCTGGGCCACATGGGCCACGCTTGTTTCAACTACACTGAATGTTGGACAACATGCCAAGCACAAGGTTTCTTGCCATGGGGAAAGAGTTCTGATTTCTGCATCATTTTCAACCCTGGGCAGTGGTTGGAGATAAGGTCTATGTTCTGGAGCCTGAAAACCGCAGTTGGGAAGAGATGACGACCTAAGGCCATGGCGGGTCCGATGTGCTCAGTGTGCGGCCAGCTGTCTGGGTGGGACCAGGAGGTCCAGACTCAGGCTGGGACAGAAGGGGAAATAGTGCCCAGGTCAGCCTATATGTTTGGGGTACAGCCGATTGGCGTGCAGGTTGATCCCCATTTGGGGTTTCGGGGTAGCCCTGAGGGCAATGTTTTACTTCTGTAGGGCAGGCAGAGTGCGGCATTGTAGTTCTGGATTGCCAAACTGGAGGGCTTGTGGGCCAGTAGTCTGAGGACGGAGTCTGAGAACCCAAGCTAGGCCTAGGTTTCTGGGTGAGGATATGGAAGGCACAATCTACAGACCTCAATAGAGATCTCGTGCATCTGAAGTCAGGACAAGGATCAGACGATCGCTCAGGTTGGACTTTCTGCCCTGATGGCCCTTTCTTGAAGGGGGTTGGATCACGAGGACATGGGGGTTTTCCCACGATGGGAGTTGTGAGAAGCTCCAAACTGCAAAGATTCTTCTGCAGGACAATTGAGACCTGTTGGTTGGTTCCAGGCCAACGATTCCGAGCAGGGTTCTAAGGATGGATGGCTGGGTAGCCCACTTCGCATTCCAATCGTCTCCAAGCAACAAGACAGGTTAGATCTGCTGGATGTGGGGGGCAACCGAGGAGGCTGAGTTGAAATGGACTCTCCTGTGGATGTGTCCTAATATGTTTTTGTGTCTATGGAGACCTTGGAATGAAGCGGTGGCCCTGGGGCCCTGAAGGGTTCTCCTAAACAGAGGCTTTGACACAGCTCCAACGTGCATGTTTCCCATTTGTAGATGAGTTTTGTTCTGATGGGTGAGTCAAGAAACAGCCATATGCTGGTATTGAAATCCAGGCCTCTGTGGAAAGTTTCCTGGAAACCAAAGCAATGGATCCGATTAGTGCCTAGGGGCCTGTTCGTTCCTTTTTACCTCTGGGGACATCAGTCTACGGGTCTGAGTGCAGGTAGGTGCTCAGATGGGCTCAGATAGCCCCTGTTTGTCCTGGGAAGCCACAACTATTGGGATGGCCTCAGGGACTTTGGAGGTTATCCTATTAGTAGGGTTGTGGCCATTGGAAGGGGCACATACAATTCCCTTGGAGAGGGCAAGTACAGTCCTCAGGTTTGGCTCCAGGGCCCTGAGCCTGTAGGGTGTGTAGGCCAGAGCTGTTTGGACAGTTGTCTGAAAACACAAACTCGGCTTATGTTTTGGGTCATAGGTATGGCAGGACTGATCTACAGACTATGAGGAGAACACTTCGGGATATGAAAAAAGGGCGAGTGTGAGGCTCTTGCTCAAGTTTTTGTCTCTGGATATCGTGTCACTCACGGTCGTGAAATTGCCGGATGACATCATGGGAAATGGACGAGTCTTACTCTCTGAGGGTTCGGTCCCAAACAAAGAGTTTGGGGTCACTCTGGGGATGGAAGAAGTCCGTTTTTTTGTTGTTGTCGATTTGTTTCATTTTGTTTTTCAACCTCAGATGTCCCACCAAATGAGGGATTCCAGAGTAGAGCCCTGGGGTGGGGCGACTGGACAACCAGAAATCTGGTTAAAAATTGGGGACTAGGGACATGTCAAGCCCATTATGACATCTAATGGTCCAGCCACTGAGAGGACTTACTAGAGGACAGGACTCACGCTGAGGTCACAATGCGTGTTTATGCTCTCGTCGCACTCAAGAATGGGCGTGGCCTCAGGGTGAATGCTGTTTTCTCCTACACTGAACGTTGGACAACATGCCAACCACAAGGTTTCTTGCCATGGGTCAGGAAGAGTTCTGATTTCTGCATCACAGTCACCCGTGGGCAGTGATTGGAGATAAGGTCTAGGTTCTGAAGCCTGAAAACTGAGGTAGGGAAGAGATGATGACCTAAGTCCATGGCGGGTCTGATGTGCTCAGGGTGCGGTCAGCTGTCTGGGTGTTGGTCAGCAGGTCCGGGCTCAGGTTGTGTCAGACAGTGCATTAGTGCCCAGGTTAGACTATATAATTTGGGTACATTCGAGTGCCGTGTAGGTTTATCTTCATTTAAGCTGTCTGGTCAGCTCATTAGGCAATATGTTTTTTCTAGAGGCAGGCAGAGTGCTTCATTGTCGGTCCGGAATTGCCAAACTTGAGGGCTTCAGGTCCAGGAGAGTGAGGACGGAAGTCTGAGAACACAAGCTAGACTTTGGATTCAGGGTGAGGGCACGGCAGGTACGCCCTGCAGATCTGAACCAATATCTCATGAATCTGAAGTCAGGGCGAGGATCTTACGTTGGCTCAGGTTGGAGTTTCTGTGCATGACGGCCCCTTCATGAAGAGAGCGGAATCTCGAGGCCATGGAGGTTTTCCACGTTGGGTGATGTGGGATGCCCCCTTCAAGGATTCCTTCTGCGGGACAATTGAGACCTGTTGGACAGCTCCAGGACATCCCATATGGAATGACTCCAGAGCACCGTTCGAGGATGGATGCCTGGGAAGTCCGCCTCGCCTTCCAATTGTCTCCTAGCAACAAGACAGTTTAGATCTAATGGATCTGCGGGAGCAACCGGGGTGGCTGAGTTGAAATGCACTTTCCAGAGGATGGGTCCTAAAGTGTGTTTGTGTCCAGGAGGGCCTTGGAATGGGGAGGTGGCACCGGGACCCTGAAGTATTCTCCTAAGCTTTGGCATAGCTCCCATGCACAAGTTTCCTTGTGGAGACGAGATTTGTTCTGATGGGTGCCTCAGGAAATCCCCTCTGCTGGTATTGGAAACCAGGCTTTTGAGGAGACATGCCTGTAAACCAACGCAATGGATCCGATAATGGCCTCGGGTCCTGTCTGGTTCAATCTTCTTGGTATGAGTGGAGGTAGATGAGTGGAGGTAGATGCTCATCTGTTATCAACCGCCCTTTTTTGTCCCGGGCGACCTACACTATTGGGATGGCCTCAGGGAATTTGGAGGGCTCTCCTAATTTGTACGATTTTTGACAATGGAATGGGCAGAATTCCCATGGATTGGTGGGGGCAGTCCTAATGTGTGGCTCCAGGGGCCCCAGCCTGGAGGGAGTGTGGCCCAGGACTTTGAGGACAGAAGACTGAAAAAACAAACTCAGCTTAAGTTTGGGGACGTAGGTATGGCACGCCCGATCTACAAACCATGAGAAGAACTCTTCAGGATATGAAGAATGAGCGAGTCTGAGAAGCTTGCTCAGGCTTTTATCTCTGGATTTTGTTTCAGCGATGGCCCTGGAATGTTGGGGAGGTCTCATGGGCCATGGACGAATCTTCCTCTCTGTGGATTTGGCCCGATCCCAATTGTTTTTCGTCAATCTGTGGGATGGGAGGACTCCTTTCAGGTTTGTTACCTCTGGTGTCCCACCAAAAGATGAATTCCAAAGCAGAGCCCTGGGGAAGAGTAAAGGGACACCCCGAACTATGGTTAAAAATTGGGGCCTAGGGTCATGGCAAGCCCAATAAGCTGTCTCTTCATATAGGCCCTGAGAAGCCTTACCTGAGGACTGCGCTCAGGCTGAGGGTCACAATGTGTGTTTGTGACCAATGTGGCCCGCAAGCATGGGCTGGGCCTCATGGGCCACGCTTGTTTCAACTACACTGAACATTGGACAACATGCCAAGCACAAGGTTTCTTGCCATGGGGAAAGAGATCTGATTTCTGCTTCATTTTCAACCCTGGGCAGTGGTTGGAGATAAGGTCTAGGTTCTGGAGCCTGAAAACCGCAGTTCGGAAAAAATGACGACCTAAGGCCATGGCGGGTCCGATGTGCTCAGTGTGCGGCCAGCTGTCTGGGTGGGACCAGGAGGTCCAGGCTCAGGCTGGGTCAGAAGGGGAAATAGTGCCCAGGTCAGCCTATATGTTTGGGGTACAGCCGATTGGCGTGCAGGTTGATCCCCATTTGGGGTTTCGGGGTAGCCCTGAGGGCAATGTTTGACTTCTGTAGGGCAGGCAGAGTGCGGCATTGTAGTTCTGGATTGCCAAACTGGAGGGCTTGTGGGCCAGTAGTCTGAGGACGGAGTCTGAGACCCAAGCTAGGCCTAGGTTTCTGGGTGAGGATATGACAGGCACAATCTACAGACTTCAATAGAGATCTCGTGCATCTGAAGTCAGGGCAAGGATCAGACGATCGCTCCGGTTGGACTTTCTGCCCTGATGGCCCTTTCTTGAAGGGGTTTGGATCACGAGGACATGGGGGTTTTCCCACGATGGGAGTTGTGAGAAGCTCCAAACTGCAAAGATTCTTCTGCAGGACAATTGAGACCTGTTGGGTGGCTCCAGGCCAACGATTCCGAGCAGGGTTCTAAGGATGGATGGCTGGGTAGCCCACCTCGCATTCCAATTGTCTCCAAGCAACAAGACAGGTTAGATCTGCTGGATGTGGGGGCAACCGAGGATGCTGAGTTGAAATGGACTCTCCTGTGGATGTGTCCTAATATATATTTGTGTCTATGGAGATCTTGGAATGAAGCGGTGGCCCTGGGGCCCTGAAGGGTTCTCCTAAACAGAGGCTTTGACACAGCTCCAACGTGGAAGTTTCCCATGTGTAGATGAGGTTTGTTCTGATGGGTGAGTCAAGAAACAGCCATATGCTGGTATTGAAATCCAGGCCTCTGAGGAGAGATGCCTGGAAACCAAAGCAATGGATCCGATTAGTGCCTAGGGGCCTGTTCATTCCTTTTTACTTCTGGGGACATCAGTCTACGGGTCTGAGTGCAGGTAGGTGCTCAGATGGGCTCAGATTGCCCCTGTTTGTCCTGGGAAGCCACAACTATTGGGATGGCCTCAGGGACTTTGGAGGTCATCCTATTAGTAGGGTTGTGGCCATTGGAATGGGCACATACAATTCCCTTGGAGAGGGCAAGTACAGTCCTCAGGTTTGGCTCCAGGGCCCTGAGCCTGTAGGGTGTGTAGGCCAGAGCTGTTTGGACAGTTGTCTGAAAACACAAACTCGGCTTATGTTTTGGGTCATAGGTATGGCAGGACTGATCTACGGACCATGAGGAGAACACTTCGGGATATGAAAAAAGGGCGAGTGTGAGGCTCTTGCTCAAGTTTTTGTCTCTGGATATCGTGTCACTCATGGTCGTGAAATTGCCGGGTGACTTCATGGGAAATGGACGAGTCTTACTCTCCGGGGGTTCGGTCCCGTCCAAAGAGTTTAGGGTCATTCTGAGGATGATAGAAGTCCGTTTTTTAGTTGTTGTTGTCGATTTGTTTCATTTTGTTTTTCAACCTCAGATGTCCCACCAAATGAGGGATTCCAGAGTAGAGCCCTGGGGTGGGGCGACTGGACAACCAGAAATCTGGTTAAAAATTGGGGACTAGGGACATGTCAAGCCCATTATGACATCTAATGGTCCAGCCACTGAGAGGACTTACTAGAGGACAGGACTCACGCTGAGGTCACAATGCGTGTTTATGCTCTCGTCGCACTCAAGAATGGGCGTGGCCTCAGGGTGAATGCTGTTTTCTCCTACACTGAACGTTGGACAACATGCCAACCACAAGGTTTCTTGCCATGGGTCAGGAAGAGTTCTGATTTCTGCATCACAGTCACCCGTGGGCAGTGATTGGAGATAAGGTCTAGGTTCTGAAGCCTGAAAACTGAGGTAGGGAAGAGATGATGACCTAAGTCCATGGCGGGTCTGATGTGCTCAGGGTGCGGTCAGCTGTCTGGGTGTTGGTCAGCAGGTCCGGGCTCAGGTTGTGTCAGACAGTGCATTAGTGCCCAGGTTAGACTATATAATTTGGGTACATTCGAGTGCCGTGTAGGTTTATCTTCATTTAAGCTGTCTGGTCAGCTCATTAGGCAATATGTTTTTTCTAGAGGCAGGCAGAGTGCTTCATTGTCGGTCCGGAATTGCCAAACTTGAGGGCTTCAGGTCCAGGAGAGTGAGGACGGAAGTCTGAGAACACAAGCTAGACTTTGGATTCAGGGTGAGGGCACGGCAGGTACGCCCTGCAGATCTGAACCAATATCTCATGAATCTGAAGTCAGGGCGAGGATCTTACGTTGGCTCAGGTTGGAGTTTCTGTGCATGACGGCCCCTTCATGAAGAGAGCGGAATCTCGAGGCCATGGAGGTTTTCCACGTTGGGTGATGTGGGATGCCCCCTTCAAGGATTCCTTCTGCGGGACAATTGAGACCTGTTGGACAGCTCCAGGACATCCCATATGGAATGACTCCAGAGCACCGTTCGAGGATGGATGCCTGGGAAGTCCGCCTCGCCTTCCAATTGTCTCCTAGCAACAAGACAGTTTAGATCTAATGGATCTGCGGGAGCAACCGGGGTGGCTGAGTTGAAATGCACTTTCCAGAGGATGGGTCCTAAAGTGTGTTTGTGTCCAGGAGGGCCTTGGAATGGGGAGGTGGCACCGGGACCCTGAAGTATTCTCCTAAGCTTTGGCATAGCTCCCATGCACAAGTTTCCTTGTGGAGACGAGATTTGTTCTGATGGGTGCCTCAGGAAATCCCCTCTGCTGGTATTGGAAACCAGGCTTTTGAGGAGACATGCCTGTAAACCAACGCAATGGATCCGATAATGGCCTCGGGTCCTGTCTGGTTCAATCTTCTTGGTATGAGTGGAGGTAGATGAGTGGAGGTAGATGCTCATCTGTTATCAACCGCCCTTTTTTGTCCCGGGCGACCTACACTATTGGGATGGCCTCAGGGAATTTGGAGGGCTCTCCTAATTTGTACGATTTTTGACAATGGAATGGGCAGAATTCCCATGGATTGGTGGGGGCAGTCCTAATGTGTGGCTCCAGGGGCCCCAGCCTGGAGGGAGTGTGGCCCAGGACTTTGAGGACAGAAGACTGAAAAAACAAACTCAGCTTAAGTTTGGGGACGTAGGTATGGCACGCCCGATCTACAAACCATGAGAAGAACTCTTCAGGATATGAAGAATGAGCGAGTCTGAGAAGCTTGCTCAGGCTTTTATCTCTGGATTTTGTTTCAGCGATGGCCCTGGAATGTTGGGGAGGTCTCATGGGCCATGGACGAATCTTCCTCTCTGTGGATTTGGCCCGATCCCAATTGTTTTTCGTCAATCTGTGGGATGGGAGGACTCCTTTCAGGTTTGTTACCTCTGGTGTCCCACCAAAAGATGAATTCCAAAGCAGAGCCCTGGGGAAGAGTAAAGGGACACCCCGAACTATGGTTAAAAATTGGGGCCTAGGGTCATGGCAAGCCCAATAAGCTGTCTCTTCATATAGGCCCTGAGAAGCCTTACCTGAGGACTGCGCTCAGGCTGAGGGTCACAATGTGTGTTTGTGACCAATGTGGCCCGCAAGCATGGGCTGGGCCTCATGGGCCACGCTTGTTTCAACTACACTGAACATTGGACAACATGCCAAGCACAAGGTTTCTTGCCATGGGGAAAGAGATCTGATTTCTGCTTCATTTTCAACCCTGGGCAGTGGTTGGAGATAAGGTCTAGGTTCTGGAGCCTGAAAACCGCAGTTCGGAAAAAATGACGACCTAAGGCCATGGCGGGTCCGATGTGCTCAGTGTGCGGCCAGCTGTCTGGGTGGGACCAGGAGGTCCAGGCTCAGGCTGGGTCAGAAGGGGAAATAGTGCCCAGGTCAGCCTATATGTTTGGGGTACAGCCGATTGGCGTGCAGGTTGATCCCCATTTGGGGTTTCGGGGTAGCCCTGAGGGCAATGTTTGACTTCTGTAGGGCAGGCAGAGTGCGGCATTGTAGTTCTGGATTGCCAAACTGGAGGGCTTGTGGGCCAGTAGTCTGAGGACGGAGTCTGAGACCCAAGCTAGGCCTAGGTTTCTGGGTGAGGATATGGCAGGCACAATCTACAGACTTCAATAGAGATCTCGTGCATCTGAAGTCAGGGCAAGGATCAGACGATCGCTCCGGTTGGACTTTCTGCCCTGATGGCCCTTTCTTGAAGGGGTTTGGATCACGAGGACATGGGGGTTTTCCCACGATGGGAGTTGTGAGAAGCTCCAAACTGCAAAGATTCTTCTGCAGGACAATTGAGACCTGTTGGGTGGCTCCAGGCCAACGATTCCGAGCAGGGTTCTAAGGATGGATGGCTGGGTAGCCCACCTCGCATTCCAATTGTCTCCAAGCAACAAGACAGGTTAGATCTGCTGGATGTGGGGGCAACCGAGGATGCTGAGTTGAAATGGACTCTCCTGTGGATGTGTCCTAATATATATTTGTGTCTATGGAGATCTTGGAATGAAGCGGTGGCCCTGGGGCCCTGAAGGGTTCTCCTAAACAGAGGCTTTGACACAGCTCCAACGTGGAAGTTTCCCATGTGTAGATGAGGTTTGTTCTGATGGGTGAGTCAAGAAACAGCCATATGCTGGTATTGAAATCCAGGCCTCTGAGGAGAGATGCCTGGAAACCAAAGCAATGGATCCGATTAGTGCCTAGGGGCCTGTTCATTCCTTTTTACTTCTGGGGACATCAGTCTACGGGTCTGAGTGCAGGTAGGTGCTCAGATGGGCTCAGATTGCCCCTGTTTGTCCTGGGAAGCCACAACTATTGGGATGGCCTCAGGGACTTTGGAGGTTATCCTATTAGTAGGGTTGTGGCCATTGGAATGGGCACATACAATTCCCTTGGAGAGGGCAAGTACAGTCCTCAGGTTTGGCTCCAGGGCCCTGAGCCTGTAGGGTGTGTAGGCCAGAGCTGTTTGGACAGTTGTCTGAAAACACAAACTCGGCTTATGTTTTGGGTCATAGGTATGGCAGGACTGATCTACGGACCATGAGGAGAACACTTCGGGATATGAAAAAAGGGCGAGTGTGAGGCTCTTGCTCAAGTTTTTGTCTCTGGATATCGTGTCACTCATGGTCGTGAAATTGCCGGGTGACTTCATGGGAAATGGACGAGTCTTACTCTCCGGGGGTTCGGTCCCGTCCAAAGAGTTTAGGGTCATTCTGAGGATGATAGAAGTCCGTTTTTTAGTTGTTGTTGTCGATTTGTTTCATTTTGTTTTTCAACCTCAGATGTCCCACCAAATGAGGGATTCCAGAGTAGAGCCCTGGGGTGGGGCGACTGGACAACCAGAAATCTGGTTAAAAATTGGGGACTAGGGACATGTCAAGCCCATTATGACATCTAATGGTCCAGCCACTGAGAGGACTTACTAGAGGACAGGACTCACGCTGAGGTCACAATGCGTGTTTATGCTCTCGTCGCACTCAAGAATGGGCGTGGCCTCAGGGTGAATGCTGTTTTCTCCTACACTGAACGTTGGACAACATGCCAACCACAAGGTTTCTTGCCATGGGTCAGGAAGAGTTCTGATTTCTGCATCACAGTCACCCGTGGGCAGTGATTGGAGATAAGGTCTAGGTTCTGAAGCCTGAAAACTGAGGTAGGGAAGAGATGATGACCTAAGTCCATGGCGGGTCTGATGTGCTCAGGGTGCGGTCAGCTGTCTGGGTGTTGGTCAGCAGGTCCGGGCTCAGGTTGTGTCAGACAGTGCATTAGTGCCCAGGTTAGACTATATAATTTGGGTACATTCGAGTGCCGTGTAGGTTTATCTTCATTTAAGCTGTCTGGTCAGCTCATTAGGCAATATGTTTTTTCTAGAGGCAGGCAGAGTGCTTCATTGTCGGTCCGGAATTGCCAAACTTGAGGGCTTCAGGTCCAGGAGAGTGAGGACGGAAGTCTGAGAACACAAGCTAGACTTTGGATTCAGGGTGAGGGCACGGCAGGTACGCCCTGCAGATCTGAACCAATATCTCATGAATCTGAAGTCAGGGCGAGGATCTTACGTTGGCTCAGGTTGGAGTTTCTGTGCATGACGGCCCCTTCATGAAGAGAGCGGAATCTCGAGGCCATGGAGGTTTTCCACGTTGGGTGATGTGGGATGCCCCCTTCAAGGATTCCTTCTGCGGGACAATTGAGACCTGTTGGACAGCTCCAGGACATCCCATATGGAATGACTCCAGAGCACCGTTCGAGGATGGATGCCTGGGAAGTCCGCCTCGCCTTCCAATTGTCTCCTAGCAACAAGACAGTTTAGATCTAATGGATCTGCGGGAGCAACCGGGGTGGCTGAGTTGAAATGCACTTTCCAGAGGATGGGTCCTAAAGTGTGTTTGTGTCCAGGAGGGCCTTGGAATGGGGAGGTGGCACCGGGACCCTGAAGTATTCTCCTAAGCTTTGGCATAGCTCCCATGCACAAGTTTCCTTGTGGAGACGAGATTTGTTCTGATGGGTGCCTCAGGAAATCCCCTCTGCTGGTATTGGAAACCAGGCTTTTGAGGAGACATGCCTGTAAACCAACGCAATGGATCCGATAATGGCCTCGGGTCCTGTCTGGTTCAATCTTCTTGGTATGAGTGGAGGTAGATGAGTGGAGGTAGATGCTCATCTGTTATCAACCGCCCTTTTTTGTCCCGGGCGACCTACACTATTGGGATGGCCTCAGGGAATTTGGAGGGCTCTCCTAATTTGTACGATTTTTGACAATGGAATGGGCAGAATTCCCATGGATTGGTGGGGGCAGTCCTAATGTGTGGCTCCAGGGGCCCCAGCCTGGAGGGAGTGTGGCCCAGGACTTTGAGGACAGAAGACTGAAAAAACAAACTCAGCTTAAGTTTGGGGACGTAGGTATGGCACGCCCGATCTACAAACCATGAGAAGAACTCTTCAGGATATGAAGAATGAGCGAGTCTGAGAAGCTTGCTCAGGCTTTTATCTCTGGATTTTGTTTCAGCGATGGCCCTGGAATGTTGGGGAGGTCTCATGGGCCATGGACGAATCTTCCTCTCTGTGGATTTGGCCCGATCCCAATTGTTTTTCGTCAATCTGTGGGATGGGAGGACTCCTTTCAGGTTTGTTACCTCTGGTGTCCCACCAAAAGATGAATTCCAAAGCAGAGCCCTGGGGAAGAGTAAAGGGACACCCCGAACTATGGTTAAAAATTGGGGCCTAGGGTCATGGCAAGCCCAATAAGCTGTCTCTTCATATAGGCCCTGAGAAGCCTTACCTGAGGACTGCGCTCAGGCTGAGGGTCACAATGTGTGTTTGTGACCAATGTGGCCCGCAAGCATGGGCTGGGCCTCATGGGCCACGCTTGTTTCAACTACACTGAACATTGGACAACATGCCAAGCACAAGGTTTCTTGCCATGGGGAAAGAGATCTGATTTCTGCTTCATTTTCAACCCTGGGCAGTGGTTGGAGATAAGGTCTAGGTTCTGGAGCCTGAAAACCGCAGTTCGGAAAAAATGACGACCTAAGGCCATGGCGGGTCCGATGTGCTCAGTGTGCGGCCAGCTGTCTGGGTGGGACCAGGAGGTCCAGGCTCAGGCTGGGTCAGAAGGGGAAATAGTGCCCAGGTCAGCCTATATGTTTGGGGTACAGCCGATTGGCGTGCAGGTTGATCCCCATTTGGGGTTTCGGGGTAGCCCTGAGGGCAATGTTTGACTTCTGTAGGGCAGGCAGAGTGCGGCATTGTAGTTCTGGATTGCCAAACTGGAGGGCTTGTGGGCCAGTAGTCTGAGGACGGAGTCTGAGACCCAAGCTAGGCCTAGGTTTCTGGGTGAGGATATGGCAGGCACAATCTACAGACTTCAATAGAGATCTCGTGCATCTGAAGTCAGGGCAAGGATCAGACGATCGCTCCGGTTGGACTTTCTGCCCTGATGGCCCTTTCTTGAAGGGGTTTGGATCACGAGGACATGGGGGTTTTCCCACGATGGGAGTTGTGAGAAGCTCCAAACTGCAAAGATTCTTCTGCAGGACAATTGAGACCTGTTGGGTGGCTCCAGGCCAACGATTCCGAGCAGGGTTCTAAGGATGGATGGCTGGGTAGCCCACCTCGCATTCCAATTGTCTCCAAGCAACAAGACAGGTTAGATCTGCTGGATGTGGGGGCAACCGAGGATGCTGAGTTGAAATGGACTCTCCTGTGGATGTGTCCTAATATATATTTGTGTCTATGGAGATCTTGGAATGAAGCGGTGGCCCTGGGGCCCTGAAGGGTTCTCCTAAACAGAGGCTTTGACACAGCTCCAACGTGGAAGTTTCCCATGTGTAGATGAGGTTTGTTCTGATGGGTGAGTCAAGAAACAGCCATATGCTGGTATTGAAATCCAGGCCTCTGAGGAGAGATGCCTGGAAACCAAAGCAATGGATCCGATTAGTGCCTAGGGGCCTGTTCATTCCTTTTTACTTCTGGGGACATCAGTCTACGGGTCTGAGTGCAGGTAGGTGCTCAGATGGGCTCAGATTGCCCCTGTTTGTCCTGGGAAGCCACAACTATTGGGATGGCCTCAGGGACTTTGGAGGTTATCCTATTAGTAGGGTTGTGGCCATTGGAATGGGCACATACAATTCCCTTGGAGAGGGCAAGTACAGTCCTCAGGTTTGGCTCCAGGGCCCTGAGCCTGTAGGGTGTGTAGGCCAGAGCTGTTTGGACAGTTGTCTGAAAACACAAACTCGGCTTATGTTTTGGGTCATAGGTATGGCAGGACTGATCTACGGACCATGAGGAGAACACTTCGGGATATGAAAAAAGGGCGAGTGTGAGGCTCTTGCTCAAGTTTTTGTCTCTGGATATCGTGTCACTCATGGTCGTGAAATTGCCGGGTGACTTCATGGGAAATGGACGAGTCTTACTCTCCGGGGGTTCGGTCCCGTCCAAAGAGTTTAGGGTCATTCTGAGGATGATAGAAGTCCGTTTTTTAGTTGTTGTTGTCGATTTGTTTCATTTTGTTTTACAACCTCAGATGTCCCACCAATTGAGGGATTCCAGAGTAGAGCCCTGGGGTGGGGCGACTGGACAACCAGAAATCTGGTTAAAAATTGGGGACTAGGGACATGTCAAGCCCATTATGACATCTAATGGTCCAGCCACTGAGAGGACTTACTAGAGGACAGGACTCACGCTGAGGTCACAATGCGTGTTTATGCTCTCGTCGCACTCAAGAATGGGCGGGGCCTCAGGGTGAATGCTGTTTTCTCCTACACTGAACGTTGGACAACATGCCAACCACAAGGTTTCTTGCCATGGGTCAGGAAGAGTTCTGATTTCTGCATCACAGTAACCCGTGGGCAGTGATTGGAGATAAGGTCTAGGTTCTGAAGCCTGAAAACTGAGGTAGGGAAGAGATGATGACCTAAGTCCATGGCGGGTCTGATGTGCTCAGGGTGCGGTCAGCTGTCTGGGTGTTGGTCAGCAGGTCCGGGCTCAGGTTGTGTCAGACAGTGCATTAGTGCCCAGGTTAGACTATATAATTTGGGTACATTCGAGTGCCGTGTAGGTTTATCTTCATTTAAGCTGTCTAGTCAGCTCATTAGGCAACATGTTTTTTCTAGAGGGTAGGCAGAGTGCTTCATTGTCGGTCCGGAATTGCCAAACTTGAGGGCTTCAGGTCCAGGAGAGTGAGGACGGAAGTCTGAGAACACAAGCTAGACTTTGGATTCAGGGTGAGGGCACGGCAGGTACCCCCTGCAGATCTGAACCAATATCTCATGCATCTGAAGTCAGGGCGAGGATCCGACGTTGGCTCAGGTTGGAGTTTCTGTGCATGACGGCCCCTTCATGAAGGGAGTGGAATCTCGAGGCCATGGAGGTTTTCCACGTTGGGTGATGTGGGATGCCCCCTTCAAGGATTCCTTCTGCGGGACAATTGAGACCTGTTGGACAGCTCCAGGACATCCCATATGGAATGACACCAGAGCACCGTTCGAGGATGGATGCCTGGGAAGTCCGCCTCGCCTTCCAATTGTCTCCTAGCAACAAGACAGTTTAGATCTAATGGATCTGCGGGAGCAACCGGGGTGGCTGTGTTGAAATGCACTTTCCAGAGGATGGGTCCTAATGTGTGTTTGTGTCCATGAGGGCCTTGGAATGGGGAGGTGGCACCGGGACCCTGAAGTATTCTCCTAAGCTTTGGCATAGCTCCCATGCACAAGTTTTCTTGTGGAGACGAGATTTGTTCTGATGGGTGCCTCAGGAAATCCCCTCTGCTGGTATTGGAATCCAGGCTTTTGAGGAGACATGCCTGTAAACCAAAGCAATGGATCCGATAATGGCCTCGGGTCCTGTCTGGTTCAATCTTCTTGGTATGAGTGGAGGTAGATGAGTGGAGGTAGATGCTCAGCCGGTATCAACGGCCCTTTTTTGTCCCGTGCGACCTACACTATTGGGATGGCCTCAGGGACTTTGGAGGGTTCTCCTAATTTGTACGATTTTTGACAATGGAATGGGCAGAATTCCCATGGATTGGGTGGGGGCAGTCCTAATGTGTGGTTCCAGGGGCCCCAGCCTGTAGGGAGTGTGTCCCAGGACTTTGAGGACAGAAGACTGAAAACACAAATTCAGCTTAAGTTTGGGGACGTAGGTATGGCACGCCCGATCTACAAACCATGAGAAGAACTCTTCAGGATATGAAGAATGAGCGAGTCTGAGGCGCTTACTCAGGCTTTTGTCTCTGGATTTTGTTTCAGCGATGGCCGTGGAATGTTGGGGAGTTCTCATGGGCCATGGACGAATCTTCCTCTCTGTGGATTTGGCCCGATCCCAATTGTTTTTCGTCAATCTGTGGGATGGGAGGACTCCTTTCAGGTTTGTTACCTCTGGTGTCCCACCAAAAGAGGAATTCCAAAGCAGAGCCCTGGGGAAGAGTGAAGGGACACCCTGAACTATGGTTAAAAATTGGGGCCTAGGGGCATGGCTAGCCCAATATGCTGTCTCTTCTTATAGGCCCTGAGAGGCCTTAGCTGAGGACTGGGCTCAGGCTGAGGGTCACAATGTGTGTTTGTGACCAATGTGGCCCGCAAGCATGGGCTGGGCCACATGGGCCACGCTTGTTTCAACTACACTGAATGTTGGACAACATGCCAACCACAAGGTTTCTTGCCATGGGGAAAGAGTTCTGATTTCTGCATCATTTTCAACCCTGGGCAGTGGTTGGAGATAAGGTCTAGGTTCTGGAGCCTGAAAACCGCAGTTGGGAAGAGATGACGACCCAAGGCCATGGCGGGTCCGATGTGCTCAGTGTGCGGCCAGCTGTCTGGGTGGGACCAGGAGTTCCAGACTCAGGCTGGATCTGCTGGATGTGGGGGGCAACCGAGGAGGCTGAGTTGAAATGGACTCTCCTGTGGATGTGTCCTAATATGTTTTTGTGTCTATGGAGACCTTGGAATGAAGCGGTGGCCCTGGGGCCCTGAAGGGTTCTCCTAAACAGAGGCTTTGACACAGCTCCAACGTGCATGTTTCCCATGTGTAGATGATATTTGTTCTGATGGGTGAGTCAAGAAACAGCCATATGCTGGTATTGACATCCAGGCCTCTGAGGAGAGATGCCTGGAAACCAAAGCAATGGATCCGATTAGTGCCTAGGGGCCTGTTCGTTCCTTTTTACCTCTGGGGACAACAGTCTACGGGTCTGACTGCAGGTAGGTGCTCAGATGGGCTCAGATTGCCCCTGTTTTTCCTGGGAAGCCACAACTATTGGGATGGCCTCAGGGACTTTGGAGGTTATCCTACTAGTAGGGTTGTGGCCATTGGAATGGGCACATACAATTCCCTTGGAGAGGGCAAGTACAGTCCTCAGGTTTGGCTCCAGGGCCCTGAGCCTGTAGGGTGTGTAGGCCTGAGCTGTTTGGACAGTTGTCTGAAAACACAAACTCGGCTTATGTTTTGGGTCATAGGTATGGCAGGACTGATCTGCAGACCATGAAGAGAACACTTCGGGATATGAAAAAAGGGCGAGTGTGAGGCTCTTGCTCAAGTTTTCGTCTCTGGATATCGTGTCACTCATGGTCGTGAAATTGCCGGGTGACTTCATGGGAAATGGACGAGTCTTACTCTCTGGGGGTTCGGTCCCGTCCAAAGAGTTTGGGGTCATTCTGGGGATGGAAGAAGTCCATTTTTTTTGTTGTTGTCGATTTGTTTCATTTTGTTTTTCAATCTCAGATGTCCCACCGAATGAGGGATTCCAGAGTAGAGCCCTCGGGTGGGGCGACTGGAC